>NC_091227.1:4738321-4895821 GCF_040958095.1 Procambarus clarkii
CCCACCAGGAGACTCGAACCCTAGCCAGCACAGAAGCCTTCCAGCAACTGGCATAACAGGTACGCCTTAACCCACTCCACCACCTGCTCAGACCCTTAAAAGAGATGGTAATTTCGGAGTATTTATACACTCCAAAGATCACCACCTCCCAAGAGCACTAGAGCAAGTGAGGGGTCATTTTTACGTTTTTTCATCAAGTCCCTGTTAATATGGGAGGACACTGTGTCTATGCTTAAGGCACAACTCTGGGAAAGTGTTCTAAAGTTGTATACTTCACTCTCGTGTTTAGGAGATATATATATATATATATATATATATATATATATATATATATATATATATATATATATATATATATATATATATATATATATTTATATATATTGTTATGGTGCCCTCTCCTAGTTCTTCCGTTTGTCTGCTTTAAGAGTCATATCAGCTCTCCCTAGTGATTCTCTGTGATACAGGGAGTCTGTTGGTATATGTGGCGACCAGATCGGCCCCCAGATAAGGGAGAAATTTACATTATAAGTTTGAGGTAAAAGGAAAGTGGCGCCCTGATATAAATGAAAGAGTACCCCCTACCTGCAGAAATTCTGTTTTGTAAAGGACACTAGCCGATTGCGGATTGGCCGACTTAGGTCGCGGGCGACCAATCAGAGCCCGCAGTGACGTTTTCGAGTGCCCCAGGCGGTGTCAACGTCAGAGCTGGTCTGACTACGAAGGGGAGAGGACGTTTCTCGATCAGCTCTCAAGGATTTGAGACTCTACAAGCCTTACTCAGTGGATTAGAGCTAGCCATCGCAGCCCACCATCGTTACTGGAGACCCTGCGCTTCTGGGAAGTAAGAAGAAGCCAAGTTTATTGAGCAGAGGAGTAGATAGGCCACGATAGTTACATATGTATGTGGCAGTATAACATTAATACTTTAATAGTAGGATAGGCTGCAGGGCAGCTTGAGTCCAGGACTGTTGAAGAGGACAGTGTGTGTGGACGACGGGGCAGTTGAAGAGGTGATAGCCGACGTCGACGAAGAGGCCCCTATGGTGAGAGTGTGACTTCCTTTTAATCTTCCCTGTTGAAGGAGGTGTTAGAGGTCGTGAAAGAAGAGTTGCTGACGATCTCGAGATTTATTATCCTTATTTTCATTTTCTGTATTGACTGTATTTGTATGTGTGATCATGTAATTTGTGTCAGTAAATTCACACATTTTATCATTGTGTTTAAGTGTGCCTCCATAATACTTATTTTTTAGACTCCATTTAGCAGTCTCCGTGGTGTAGTGGTAAGACACTCGCCTGGCGTTCCGCGAGCGCTATGTCATGGGTTCGTATCCTGGCAGGGGAGGATTTACTGGGCGCAATTCCTTAACTGTAGCCTCTGTTTAACGCAACTGTAAAATGTGTACTTGGATGAAAAAAAAACGTTTCTTCGCGGCAGGGGATCGTATTTCAGGGACCATAGGATTAAGGACTTGCCCGAAACGCTACGCGTACTAGTGGCTGTACAAGAATGTAACAACTCTTGTATATATCTCCAAAAAAAAAAATAATAATCTCCATGAGCATACACGAGGGTTATCATAGTACCACCTAGGGAACATCACGTTTTCTATGGAAGTTCTTTCCGCCTGAAGAGTGGTAAAGCAGCACAGACTTATATAAAAGTGTATCTAAGGCCATCCGATCAGTATCAGAGCCGGAATGGTAGCAATATTGTGGTAACAAGCAACGTAGTGGGCGGAGAGATGTAAAGCCACACAGACTTTTATGGGAGAGTACCTTGGGCTGACAGTCCAGTGGCAGATCTACAGAAATAGCAACACTGGCAACAAACAGTATAGAATACACCCACTGAACTGCATCGCTGGGGGTGCAGATATACTAACCCAGCTGGCGACCTTATTAAAAGAAGATAGAGAAGGCAGGCGGGAAAGGAATTCCTGCAACCTTTTTGTCTGGCAGGCAAGACTCAGGGGAAGTTATGGTTAAAAGGTAAGCCTGAGTCTTCCTTCACTTCTCCACGGGTCTAGGCCGGAACTGCTAATAGCAGTTTCCCCGTGGTTGACTGAAGGGCTCCCAGGGTGAATCAGTGGCACCCCACAGTGGTGCGAGCAAAGACCTGCGGTGGTGGGCATTGCTGGTCCTCTCCTGTGGGACCAAGGAGACTCCGGTGAATCCCGGGAGTCGGAGGGGCTGAGTATTCTGCCTTCTGAGCCGAAGAAGGCAGAAGGTATGAAGTTCTCTAGATAATGGTAATTATCAGTGTGCATGAATGCACGATTCATTATTCCTTTCCTTCAGTTAAATAAGTTAATTGGATGTTGGAAGAGTAGTGGTGGGGAACGGAGAGACTGTGAGAAGAGAATATTATGTGAAACCAGAATGAACTTTTAAACATATTTTTCTTAACAAATAAACTTTACTAAACATGAATATGATTAAACCGAAACAGCTGAAACATTTAATGTACTGAATACACTACATGTTAGTCATTTTAAATTGTTAGGTCACATTTGCTCAAGGGTAATGTTGCTGAAAATACCGATGTTCGGTTCTCAGTGACGCTGGTTTATCGCGGGCTTGTCTAAACCTGATATATGTGGCGACGGTAGATGACTTGTCCGATGCGGTAGACTTGTTCCGGAATAACCAGCTTCTTGGACCGCCGCCATTTTGAGTTGTAATGATTATTGGTGCATTGTAATGTTGATTAAATTATTTTGCTTAAAGTTAAATTCCATGTAGAATGTTCTTGGACAAGACTCTTATACCATTCTTAACATAAAATACTTTGGTATCTTATTTTGAATAGCATTTACCCCCTCCCGGTTTTATTTTTGTTTTCCATTTCTACAAACAGATGGATTAAATGGACGACGATCAATGTGTGAGGAGGTGGTTCACCAGCTCACTTACAATAGTGCTCTTATGCCTGTGGGAGCCAGTACACTTGTTAAGTGCACTTGTTAAGTGGGCGGACTTAAGTTTTGTACCAGCAACCGAAACCTCTAGTGTTTGGGCTCATGTGAGAGCCCCAGTCATCAGCAGTCCATAAATGTTACCCTGGCCGGGGTGGCATGTCTGTGGACAGTGCTAGAGCTGATAGCATCATCTCATTGTATGGCATGGAGCCAAACAACTTTGCGCGCGAACGGCTAGGCCGCAGGCGTGGGTGACATGTGGGGCCCCACGCTCGCCGGCCACTTGAGTGGTTGTCATGGAAACCAGCCGCCATCTTAGAAACATCTTGAGCCGCCATGTTGATCGGCCATCTTTGAGCTGCCCTGGGGGCTATGCTACACCGTCGCTGATTGGATGAGAGGGGTAGGCCGCTGTATGCCTTCCTCTCATTGGTTATTTCGAGAAGGACGCGGGAAGTAGCCGGTGTAGCATCATTCTGAACTCAGCCGCCACCTTGTCAGGACGCTTCCTGTACTCAATTCGGCCAAATTGATGTATAGGGCGTCGTGGTGGCTGGACTACTCACTTGCTGATGCTTCCTGCTTCACCTACGACATCGGTCGTCACAGAATCCGGCCGAAGTCGTCGCTTGGAGGGGTTTAAGACATTGTTATTCAGGGGGTAGAGGTACAGTGATCTGGGATCGTGGGGAAATGTGCATACGAGCAGCAACAGACTCGTAGATCCCATACCAGTGATGATTAGACTTGCTAGTGCTCTGTAGCAGTCGATGGGAACGGGGAAATTCGTGCCAGTGTTAAGGCAAATTTCCCAAGGTTGGTGTGAGACGCTATCGTTGTGCGTGTCACCTGGGTATGAACGCTTCACTTCACCGGGAAATCGAGGGTGCGAACTCAGCCGTGTTGAGTGGGAGGGGTTCGAGTGTGCGCCAATCTTCTGTATAAGTACCACGTAAGGTGCTACCGCTTACGCCACCCGGAGCGAGCCAGCCACCTATAGCGGGGTGCCTGATGTATGGGAATGGTGTGTAAAGCCGGCAGTGTGAATGAGTAAGTACCTATGTGTGTATTTCTGGTGATTAGTAGTCTCTAAAGCTTGAATTCGAGGTCAAGTGTTCCGTCACATTGTCACGCAGCACCTGTTCAGGTGGAGTGAATTGTGGGCGAGGAGATTAATCACCTGTGTTGTCATCATGTCAGTCCAGAGGGACTTAAGTCTGGTGTACACAGACGTACAGTGTGTGTGTGTGTGGGTACACACTGGAAAAGAATATACATAGATTAGCCAAGGACTGAGAGGATGTCCAAGTAAAAATTATATTATTCCATTGTGGTAATCATTTTGATCGTCCATGGGACGGAGTGATATCATTTCCATGTGAGGTCTTGCAGGTGTGGAATTCCAACACTGAGTGCTCAGGTATGTGTAACGCCAGCGATTCCTGGCAATGATTACTGTGGAGTATACCACAGTGTGGATTTAATTTCTTGTATTGTTCCCAGGGCCGTGACAAGTGTGATTTATATAAATATATATTGTGGTTGCAGTATTAATTAACGTAATTTTGGTGAGTTTTGGTGAGTGACGAGGCTGTCTAGAGAGACTGCCCCCGCTCTGTCGAGTAACGTAACTCTCGAGTGTTTATCGGCATGCGTGACCGATAAATCACTCACCCATGTGATTTAAGGAGTGTGAGATTCTCCTTAGTGTTCCCAATAACGTTTGATAGCTGTAGGCTACATGTGTCAGCAGTAATTATAATTATATATATATATATATATATAATCGTAGTGTCACGGTGCCCAGTGTTATTGCGTTATTTACTGTGAGGTGATTGATATATATTGACCTATGTTCTAGGGGTCATTTGCAGCAGTAAGTAAGTAAGTGTGTGCAGTATTTTAATATTTGGAAATTAGAGTACTTGCCGTGTGTGCTATTGCAAAGGGGGTTGTTATTTGATAGTGATTGTTGCTAGTGTTGAGCAATCACCGTATGTGATTGCAGTCCAGTAAAGCCATTGTGGGGCAGTGTTCTAGAGGGTTCATGTCCTGTAGGTTATTTTACTAGGTACTGCAGTATTGTCATTGCAACCGGATTGTAACGTAAATCACTGTGATTTGTTAGTGTGATTTGTCATTGTCGTGGGGGAACTCGGCTGTAGACGAGTACTTGGGTACACATATATTCTCCTGGTTATCTGGTAGGACATCGAAGTCCAGTATTCAGTGAGGTGATTGCGAGGCAATTAATATAACGTAACCAAGGGGACGCCCATTGCTTTAAGAGAATTTGTTCTTTGACAATTTGAGTAACGTAGAATGCGTTTGGGTTAATTTACTTTCCTGTAAGCAGCTACGGTAGTCTCGAGGAGCCTAGCCATCAGCCAGATAAGAATTAGAGTATTGTCTGTCGTAATTAACGGTCAGTGGGCCGGGTAATTGACGTGTTTCAGGAAGTCAAAGTAATTAATCTCGATCCTTGTTTGATCGACTCACACGAAGGCTACATTGTTCCATTAACGTAACGTCGTTATCTGCCCGGAAGTACCGGCATTTGATTGACTCGTGAGAGGAGTAACGTCATTTTAGAATAACGTAAACGTGGGGCTAATTACTGTTATTAGTCGCCTGAATTGGTCTGAGTATGGAAGGCTTAGACGGAATTCATACCTTAATGTAAATTGCTGAGCCAGTGTGAAAGGTTGCGTATTTTAATTGTTTAATTATTGATCTTGAGGATCGTAATTAATTACTCTAAAGGTAATCACGAGTGATTACCGTTCTCTTAGCACTTTGGACATTGTAAATCAGAGTTTACCATCGCTGAGTGATTAGTAACCAATTAACGTAAATTAACGTAACTAGTAAAGAGATTAATCAGCTGTCTGGTAGTACAGGGATTAATGGGATTTTCTCACTGAATGCTCGACGGGTAGAGTGTTGTTTGATTTCCGCGTTACTAGTGACAGTTGTAAGAGTTGTTAATTTAACGTAAATGTTACCTTGTAATTAACGTAAATGTTATTGTGTTATTAACGTAAATCAATTGTTATTGATTGTTGATCGTCCGTGGGACGGAGTGTTAACGTAAGGATTAATTTGAGGAAGGGTGCTGGAGTTGCCAGTGAACCCATTAGTTATTGTTGTCATTGAAAGACTACTGATTTGATTGCATTGCAACCGCTGTTGCAGGAGTAGACTGCACTGAGGTGTAGAACAGTTAGGAGGTTACTGGAGACGTGTTTCAGAACCGACTGTGTCATTTGTTGTAATTGTGATTATAGATCTGTTAGTTCTTGTTTCTTGTTGATTCCTCTGTGGTCACGCTTATGTTCGAGTTAGTTCATTATGCACTCCGAGGGGCTGGTGTCTAGCTGTCATTGATAGTGTCACAGGAAGGATTTCCAGTAACGTCATTGACATTTCTTTTGTTTTGTTGTAGTAGTTAGTACTTTATTGAATAAACTAAGTTGTTATGGTTAACACTGTCTTTTCGTTACACCCCCACACATTATTATTGTTATGTAAATGTTCTTCACACTCGTCTAATAAAATTGAGACTAATTTTTTGAGCTTTGGATCAAATATACGGTACCACACAACAATAAATTATTGTTGTGAGAGCCCGTGACCTACTCGTTAGATTCGCTTCGGCGATTGGCGAAGGTCGGCGGCCTAAGTGGGGGGATTTCAATTTTCATTGGGGTCTCGGCGTTTGCTCGCGCCTAGTCAATTGTTCATACATGGTCCCAAAGTGAGGAATGAGTTGGTTACTACACTGGTGTGTTAGCTAAGCAAGTCCTTCCTCAGGCGACCTAGTTGAATATCACGACAGGAATAAAGGTTAAAGAATAAAGAAAGTTCTTAGAAATTTTCCGAGCTAAAATTCCTTATACCAATTATAATTTATTCCAAAACTTCTCACAAGTAACAAATAAAGCTCTCACATCGTGGCGCCCAACGTGGGGCCGTAGACTTTTGATTCATAATTAGAAAAGTAAGACTCATCAAGTTGAGAAACCTGTGAAGAAAGGTGTGCAGAACATTGCAGAACAATATTGCTGTGGGTGTGTATGTTGTCGGTTAGCAGGATTAGGTACACACACACCACACACACAGAATGGATGAGGATTATAGGCATAAGTACGTATATCTGTATGTGACTAAGTTTGGCGTGCTGCCAAAGGATAGAAACAGTTGTACAGATGAGGAATGTAGGCGGTATGTTGAGGACCATAATGCCTATGTACGACGTCTATGTCTAGAAAGAGCAAACAGAAGTGACCTAGGGGACAAGGGAGTTCCCCTAGCCGACCGTGGTATAGTCGGTATGTCAGGGGGTGTGGGATTGAGTCCACCCCAGGAGAAGGAAGGGGAGTTGCGACCCCAGCCTAGGCTAAGGACTGAATCCTTGGGCCACAGAAACGTTTCGTTGGAAGTAGTCAATCAGATACCAGAACAACCTCTCAGGAGGGGGACTGAACAACCCCAGGAGGAAATTACTTTAGAGTACCTAGCAGCTCAAGCTGATGCTATGAAACTGCAAAAAGAGGATAAGGCCAAATTTGTGGCTTACATGTGGAATGCCCACCACGAGAGATTGACTAGATTGGAAATTGCAAGAGTGTAATCGGAGGCAAGGACGGGGAGTCAAGCCCCTCCTGCCGCGCCAAGCTCAGAGGTACAGGCGCTGGAAGTAGAGGTACCTCCTCTATTGCCAATAGAGGAGAAGATCGATCCTAGGGATGCATACCTAGATCGATGTGTGACAAAGGTTGAAAGGTTTACTCAAGCTCCATGTAAGGGAGCCAAACCTAAAGAAAGTAAGTCTAAGGGACACCAACAGAAACCCAAGGTTAAGGGACCCAGGTGCTTCACATGCAACATGGCAGGTCACCGAGCAGCTAAGTGCCCGAGCAGCACTAGGCTTAAGACTAAGAAGGTGACCAAGGTGCAAGTTACAGGCATGAGTACCGTGGGAGGTGATGCCCTAAGAGACACTCGAATTAACTAGAGGAATAGTTAATGGGCAATGGACGAGTGTCTTTCGAGACCGGGGTGCTACAGTTAAACAATCGGAAACCCAGCAAACAATTTTAGGTTGCCACAACATATCTGGAAAGTATTTGAAAGGATTGGAAACGTTTGTTTTATCGTATCAGATACGATATTGTGTGGGGACTTAAATAGGTTTCCAAAACTTATAACCAATACCTACGTATCTAACACTAATTTGAGATGTTGTGGCAACTTTACAATCCTAACCTGAATCATTAATAATCCATTCATATACCAATATGAATCTCTTATGAAAGGTTTGAGCCTATAATCTGAACCCTTTTCACATCTTTGTGTTTAAAGTTAAATTTCTTGAAATTAAATTATATTTTATATTATATTATTATTATTATATTTTATATTATATTATTATTTTCAATTTAAATATTAAAACCAATTTAAGGGTAAAAAAATCTAATAATTTATATTTCTTTTATTAATTACTAACAATTATAATTATTTACTAACGGAGAGAGGGGAGGCTGTACTGTTAAGACTGTACTGGCTGTACTGTTAAGACTGTTGTAACATACCACCTCACTCAAATGCGAGTATATAAGACAAAAGCTGTTTAAATATGAGCATAGTAAAACTCTGTTTAGTATTTGCAGGTTATAGTTGTGTGTGTGTAAATTAAAGTCTTTGAAAATGTAATAAGTTATTACAAAACGAGTTCAAGTGTCGCATAAGACTAGAAATTAAAATGATTGTTTGAGAATTGATTTATATATATATATATATATATATATATATATATATATATATATATATATATATATATATATATATATATATATATATATATATATATATATATATATATATCTCACATCAGTTATAATTCTTTAAAATATAACTTTATCCCTTAAACTGCGCATGACATATATATGCGCCATTGGGTGCCAGACACGATTGAAAGGGACCGCGGCTACACGGGTTTCCCATCAGCTTGCTCAGGGCTTTTGTAAACAGACGCCATGTTTAAAAAAAATCGTGGGCAATATTCTCTGTTGTGAGAACCTCAGTACTGTGTTAGCAACCAAAGGTTGGCGCATGCAGCATGTGGGAGGAGTAACGCTGAGAGAGGGAGGGAGATTTACTGACTGTGTGGCCCACCTGCTATTGCGTGCATTCACCGTTCACCAGGTTAGTGGTTCTCAATGGTAAACTCAAATGTACATACTAATATATAATGTGTGTATTAGTGTAATAACAGGAAAAGGATTATGTTGGGAGGAGCAATTTAGGTAACGGAGGTTGCGTCGTCTACATGACTTGTCTGGCTGTTTGGAGGGTGGCCACTATGCTCTTTGGGCACCCTACAAGCTTAGGTTTACAGTTATGGTGCATAAAACATTTAGAGACTTATATGCACCAACTTGCTTAAACCACAAGTGAAGTTTAACAAACTTTAGACAACACCCACCAGTGTGCCTCAAAACCCAACCCGTTCTCGCACTTTCTTACAGTCAATATTGACTTATTAAATACGTGCATATGTGACATTCTAAACATACTAGTTTACCTTGAAAGCTTCATAGAGAACACCGACCTTACCTAACCTTCTTAGTATGTTAAGATAAACATCTTATTGCTTCGCAATTACAATTATTACTTAACCTATACCTATAATAGGTTATCTATCTTGAAGTTATCTTGAGATGATTTCAGGGCTTTAGTGTCCCCGCGGCCCGGTCCTCGACCAGGCCTCCACCCCCAGGAAGCAGCCAGTGACAGCTGACTAACACCCAGGTACCTATTTTACTGCTAGGTAACAGGGGCATAGGGTGAAAGAAACTCTGCCCATTGTTTCTCGCTGGCGCCTGGGATCGAACCCAGTAGGTTAAGTAATAATTGAAATTACGAAGCAGTAAGATGCTTATCTTAACATACTAAGAAGGTTAGGTAGGGTCGGTGTTTTCTATGAATCTTTTCAAGGTAAACTGGTATGTTTAGTATGTCACATATGCACGTATTTAATAAGTCAATATTGACTATACGAAAGTGCGAGAATGGGTTGAAACCCAGAAAGCACAACTACCTTCTAATAGCTGCCATAACTAGTATGCCTTAGCCCACTACACCAAATCAGACCCTTAAAAGAGATAGAGATTTCGAGATATTTACCTCACATATCCCCATCTCCCAGATTGGTGAGATGGTTACTTCACGTTTTTTTCATCAAGCCACTGTCAATGTGGGAAAACTCGTGTGTATGCAATATGCATTAACTTATATACAATGTGCATATATAGTGTAATAACACTACAAACAGTATTGTTGGGGGAGAAATTTTAGTGCATCTGACCTTGAATGAGTGAGGGAGACAGCCACCAGCTGACTGTGTGTGTGTGTAGTGACGTCTCTTAGTGCCTGAACTAACTATAACAGCTTAGTTGTACAGTTGTGGTGAACAAAATATGTAGATACTTATATATAACGTGTGTATATAGTCAATAAAAGCAAAAACACTATGGTGGGAGGAGAATGTTGGCTAATCAGGTATCGTTGAGGGAGGGAGTGGCAGACTGGCTGTTGTGGCGGACACTCTTCATTGCTTTTTGACTCATAATACCAACTTAGTGGTTCGTTATGATGAACAAAACATGCAGATACTTACATATAACCTGTGTATATAGTGTAATACCAGCAAAACTATTCGTTTATTGTTTTATGAACATAATAATTGAATCACTATATGCACGCCTTACTTTTGAGTATAGCAGTGATTCACCTCCTTTATTATTTAAATATATCACACTACACACTATTGATTAATATTACTGCAAAAAACTAAGAAAAAATCAATCAGAGACATTGAAATAATTAGGTAATAATACCTTTGTGGCAATTCCCGCCTGACAGCTCGGGTGACGCTGACCGCCTCTGACGCCTGTGCTGTCAATGCCCACATTTTGCCGGACTTCCTCGGTCTATTGTGGCCAAATTATGTCGCCTACGATTTTTTCCCCCTGTTCTCAGGGAACACAAAGTAACATTTTTAGAAGACGTAACAAAATTTAAAAAAAAATTCTTGCACACAGGGGTGTAAATCTCCTCAGGACCCCTTAGCAACTTAAGGGTTAAACTTGGTCAAGTAAGAATTCTAGCAGTTAAAAAGTTAAATTGAATCGAAGATCAATTCAATTTAAAAATTATATGTACATAGACAAGGTTATTTTACTTAAAATTAAAAAAGAGTAATTGAGAATTTTATGAAGGAGCTCATGTCACCTCAATAGTTGTGCATTGAAGATGGAGGCCGGTGAGGTCTTGTCGGGTAAGAACTAGGTCTCTCCTCGGTGCCTCCAGCACTCCATGATTCATCACCATCTTCTCAATCTTGAGATGCTTCATTCTCCTCTCGAGACTGTGCCTTCCTGTGGGCAGCATCCGAGCCCCGGTGGATACCACATTGTCTTGTGGTGGCCCGAACATTGGTGTAGTTGAAGTTAGTGTCCACCGCCCTACCTGCAATGTGTGGTGTGGCAGGTGGGGGCTCACCTGGTACCTCTCCCACAGCCTCGCACTTCTCCCGTCAACAGATGTTGTGGCAATCATTACCTACACAACAAGTCTGCCTCTTTAGTTCTTTTATATATTATTATACAATTTATGTAACTATAAATTAACCACTATAACATGTTCCTGAATGTATTTTATAAAAAATTAATATGATTAGTATTAAGGGGACCGGTGCATATGTACCGAATCTTCCTCAAACACACTTAATTCTTTGTGTGCATAATCGTCATGGTAAATGCTCCAACTTTTCCTAATGGATCATCATCATACCATGGACAAAAATAAAAAAAGAACATAAAATCACAACTTCAAATAGCTAAAAATATTTTATAATGTCATCAATTGTTGTCTTATTCATTATGGTCTCAGAATGGCATATAACGTTCATGAGAAAATTATTGTTTAGGAGTATAGTTTTCTGTAAAAGACTTTTTGAATGTGGCAATCCATATATGAACCAAATTTATACTCAAAATATTTATAACTCCAAACGTTATGGCTTTATGAGTAAACGATTCAGAGGAAACCTTAGAACTAAGAACTTTGTACATTATATATAAAAATAGTGAGAATCGGTCAGAAACTGAATTTTTTCTAGGTCTCTGAGTTGAAAATATTTTCAATAGAGAAAAATGCATTTAAAGTTTTTGACAACGAATATAGTACTTCTAATTTATCTATCTTGTAAGTTTTAATTAAGATTGCTGGGCATTTGTAGTGGAAAATATGTAATTAGGAAAATATGTAATTAGTAGGTCAATATATGTTGAAATGAAGTCAAGAAAAAATTACTCCCCCCCCAAAAAAAAAATATATAGGAATATGTTAGGAATAACTGTAAAACAGACTCTGGGCCCCTGAACTGTCTAACAGTAGGTTAGACATATGTATAAATGAGATTGGGTGGATATAAATTGGAGCTGTCTCCTATAGGCCAATAGGCCTTCTGCAGTTACCTTAATTCTCATGTTCTTATAATGAAACATATATTGCTGTAACTTTATTGCCCATATATAAGTGATAAGGCCCTTATCTGGTCTTCATTCATCAATACAAGCTAAATAACAAAAGATAATAGAGTCTGAACTCTATTCTTTGAAAATAAATCGGCCAAAAAAATAAAAGTCACAACTTCTGCCATCTGTGGCTGATTAACATGTTGACCAATTTCGTTCCAACTTAAAATGCTTAGCTAGGATTTGCATTCTCCAAGATGTAGACGTCGCAACAAAATCCGCATAGGAACAAAGGAGAGAAAAAAAACTCTAAAAACAAGTGGTTGTCAGCTTTTTGTACAATGGGACATAAAAAATATTGCCATTGGGCAATGTATTTATTTGATATTTAAATGAACAACAGATAATAACATACTAACGCATTATTATATGTGAAATCTGGCCCTTCAGGTGGCACCAGCAGCGTATACACTTTATAGGCCCTCCTTACTACTACTGGTCTTCTTTGTGCATCGGACAGGTGCATGCATCTCTTTATTCCTGATTGCCAGTAAATAGGAGGAGTTATCGTTATTATTAGTACCAGTTACTGCCAGTCACACACGCATTTTTTTAATTAAATTCGTAAAAAAAAACATTTCTTATTATATTGGGAAAAAATTTCACGGCGCTGATGTCAAATAACGGAAGATTTGTTTAAAAAAAATCGAATTTTTCATATTTTGAAAAAAAATTGCATGCACTCGGTCCTTAAGAAAATCAATAAGCTCTATTGAGGAGGGTTCGAACCTATGTGCTGGGTATGTCCAGGGACGCTCTATACCACTACACCACAACATGGTCAAAAAGCATTGCAACCTGGAATTCCTCGACTACAAGCAAAGAGTCAATAATCGGTCCTGTGTGTAAACCCCTGTTTAGGCTACAGTGTAATTCATAGGAACACTTCAGGACTCAGGTGAATCTCAGGTTGTAATTCTTTTCATCAGGAGGGGCTGAACATACTGGTCAAGAGAGTACCTTAGGGGACACCAGCAAACAGGTTCGAGCCCTACTCATGGCTCCCACTAGTTTTCTCATTGACACATCAAGTCAATGTGGTTTCTTTGTGTGAATTACTTCTTATTAATATTATTAATTAGAGATTGTAGCGATGTCAATGACTATTCAATCATAACTGATGAACAGCGGCCTCGCCACAGTGTGAAAACTGATGACAGACATTTTTCTTCAAATTCGCTTTATCAATGGCAACCATTAGTAAGTGATGACATTGTGGTCATTATAGTGGGTGATGACACGGCAAACATTTGTGGGTTATGACACAACAGTCATTAGTAGGTTATGACATGACAACCATATGTGGGTGATGACACGGCAACAAAATGTGGGTTATGACACGGCAACAATATGTGGGTGATGACACGGCAACAATATGTGGGTGATGACACGGCAACAATATGTGGGTGATGATATGGCAACAATATGTGGGTGATGACACGGCAACCATATGTGGGTGATGACACGGCAACAATATGTGGGTGATGACACGGCAACAATATGTGGGTGATGACACGGCAACAATATGTGGGTGATGACACGGCAACAATATGTGGGTGATGACACGGCAACAATATGTGGGTGATGACATGGCAACAATATGTGGGTGATGACACGGCAACAATATGTGGGTGATGACACGGCAACTATATGTGGGTGATGACACAACAGTCATTAGTAGGTGATGACACGGCAACAATATGTGGGTGATGACATGGCAACCATATGTGGGTGATGACATGGCAACAATATGTGGGTGATGACACGGCAACCATATGTGGGTGATGACATGGCAACCATATGTGGGTGATGACATGGCAACAATATGTGGGTGATGACACGGCAACCATATGTGGGTGATGACACGGCAACCATATGTGGGTGATGACACGGCAACCATATGTGGGTGATGACATGGCAACCATATGTGGGTGATGACACGGCAACTATATGTGGGTGATGACACAACAGTCATTAGTAGGTGATGACACGGCAACAATATGTGGGTGATGACACGGCAACAAAATGTGGGGTGATGACACGGCAACAATATGTGGGTGATGACACGGCAACAATATGTGGGTGATGACACGGCAACAATATGTGGGTGATGATATGGCAACAATATGTGGGTGATGACACGGCAACCATATGTGGGTGATGACACGGCAACAATATGTGGGTGATGACACGGCAACAATATGTGGGTGATGACACGGCAACAATATGTGGGTGATGACACGGCAACAATATGTGGGTGATGACACGGCAACAATATGTGGGTGATGACACGGCAACAATATGTGGGTGATGACACGGCAACAATATGTGGGTGATGACATGGCAACAATATGTGGGTGATGACACGGCAACAATATGTGGGTGATGACACGGCAACTATATGTGGGTGATGACACAACAGTCATTAGTAGGTGATGACACGGCAACAATATGTGGGTGATGACATGGCAACCATATGTGGGTGATGACATGGCAACAATATGTGGGTGATGACACGGCAACCATATGTGGGTGATGACATGGCAACCATATGTGGGTGATGACATGGCAACAATATGTGGGTGATGACACGGCAACCATATGTGGGTGATGACACGGCAACCATATGTGGGTGATGACACGGCAACCATATGTGGGTGATGACATGGCAACCATATGTGGGTGATGACATGGCAACAATATGTGGGTGATGACACGGCAACCATATGTGGGTGATGACATGGCAACCATATGTGGGTGATGACATGGCAACCATACGTGGGTGATGACATGGCAACCATATGTGGGTGATGGCATGGCAACCATATGTGGGTGATGACACGGCAACCATATGTGGGTGATGACACGGCAACCATATGTGGGTGATGACATGGCAACCATATGTGGGTGATGACATGGCAACAATATGTGGGTGATGACACGGCAACCATATATGGGTGATGACATGGCAACCATATGTGGGTGATGACATGGCAACCATACGTGGGTGATGACATGGCAACCATATGTGGGTGATGACATGGCAACCATATGTGGGTGATGACACGGCAACCATATGTGGGTGATGACACGGCAACCATATGTGGGTGATGACACGGCAACCATATGTGGGTGATGACCCATCAAACACAAAACGTTGCAGCAACCTCCAGTAACGTTTCAACAAGATTGTGGGGAAACACAAGTTGCACGTGCGGCTCCACAGGCACATGAGAAACCTTTAACCCTTGAATGGTTAAAGTATTTATTTATGTAATATGGTAAACGCTGCCTTTTCTATCACTAGTTTCTTCTTTATATATATTAAAAAAAATTGTTTGTTCATGAGTAAACATTAAATTTATGTACATTACATATATAAATAATAAATGTTGTTCATAGATGTATGAAAAATTCTTGAAATATTTAGGTACTCAAAGATTGGAATGGAAGTTTTAGGTGATATTACTAATGTATTGACTTATCTAATACTATTTGTTCCCTTATATATTAAAACTGTGTTCATGTTTATATATTAAATTTATGTCATTTTGTAATGTACAATAATATTATCTGTAAATATCGTGTCTTAGTTGTATTTGAGATGTGCAAAACATTCACTTAATTTAATCTTTTATTAATTGTTTTAATATAATTTTGATAAAAATTGCTTTTATAACACTATTTGCTAAATTATATATATTAAATAATACAGTTTTCATTGTTTAAATAATATTTATGCACTTTGTGTAAATTACATTAACTAAAATGTTGTTTCATAGATCAATGAATGACATACGCAACATTTATTCTAACTTTTTTTAATGAAAAAATTCAAGTGTATCAAAATACCTCTATCACATGCATCTGTATTATAGCAGATTTAACATTAAATATCACTGAAACACAAGTAGGTGAGTACAACCAGGTAAGTGCAACTAGGAGGTGAGTAAAGTGCAACATGAAGGTTAGTAAATCTTGGTGAACACTGCTAGGTGAATACAAGTAGGTGAGTACAACTACATGAGAACAAGTAGGAGAGTACAGGTAGCTGAGCACAACTTGGTGAGCAATGCTAGATAAATACAGGTAGCTGAGTACAACTTGGTGAGCAATGCTAGATAAATACAAGTAGGTGAGTACAACTACATGCGTACAACTAGGGGAGAATATATAGGTGAGAATAACTTGGTGAGCACTGCTTGGTGAATAAAAGTTGGTAAATACCAGTAGGTGAGTACAACCACACGTGACAACTAGGGGGAGTGCATGTTGGTGAGTACAACTTGGTGAGCACTGCTTGGTAAATACAGGTTGGCGAGTACAATTACATGAGTAAAACTAGGGAAGTGAAAATAGGTTAGAACAATTAGGTGAGTACAGCTTGGTAAGTACTTCTAGGGGAGTAGAGCTAGGTTTGTACAGTGGTGATGTACAAACGAACACACTTCGTAGCAATCTAGTTCACACTGCTCTTCCTGCTTCTAATGCTGCTGGTGTCTACTCTATTTCCTGTCCATCTTGTCCTCTCCAATACTTTGCCGAAACTGGCCGTACACTGAATGACAGACTTAAAGAACACAAGAGAAGTGTTAAGTCTGCAGACACTAACAATGCTCTCTTCTGCCATGTGAGGGATTCTAATTATCCCATTGATTGGTCTTCCTCCAAAATAATCTTTCCTGCCTCTACTCTACACAGACACCGTCTTGTAGAATCGGCTCTGATACACAATGCACCCAACATGAACTTGAGTCCTGGCTTTGTTGCTGTGGACTCTTCCCTTTCACAGTATATACTCAAATGCTCTATTCTTTCTAACAAACGTGACTTAATATAAGCTTTCCCCTTCCATTTATCTTTCTTTCTCTTTCCTTTTCTTTCTCTCTTCTCCCCTTTTTCTGTTCATTGTCTTCTCCTACGCTCCCTTGCTATCCTCTTCTGATTCCTATTACTATCTCCTTCTCATTCGGTGGTTATAATAGGAGCTTCCTCGTATAGGCCAATAGGCCCTCTGCAGTTCTCATAATTACTACTATCCCCTACACTTTACTTTCCTCCTCAGCTCTCTCTTGCCTATTTATTGCCTGTCTCTACCTCCTCATCACAATCGACTTGAGAATGGTCCAGGACGGACCGAAACGTCGTCGTCCCTTCAACATCTAGTGTGTGGTCTGGTCGACATACTTCAGCCACGTTATTGTGACTCATAGCCTGCCGATGGAGAAGATCGTGAGAAAAAGGCTCAGAGAATCTGGAGGGAAACAACTTTGTAACACACCACCAGCATGGGTTCAGAGATTGTAAATCGTTCCTCACAAGGTTAATAGAGACCAAGCAGCAAGAATTATGACCAAACAACAAAAATTAGACAAGAAAAAGAAGGGTGGGCAGACCGCATTTTCTTGGACTGTCAGGAAGACCTCATAAAAGGTTGTTAAGAAGGTTGGAGCAACAGGCATGAGTAAAAGGTAAATTACTCCAGTGGATAAGGGAGTATCTAAGCAACAGGAAACAGCGAGTAACTGTGAGGGGGAGACATCAGAGTGGCGAGAAGTCACCAGCGGAGTCCCACAGGGCTCTGTACTTAGACCCATCCTGTTTCTAATATATATAAACGATCTCCCAGAGGGTATAGACTCATTCCTCTCAATGTTAGCTGATGATGCAAAAATTATGAGAAGAATCAAGACAGATGATGATAGACAGAGACTACAGGACGATCTGGACAGGCTGGGGGAATGGTCTAGAAAATGGCTACTAAATTCAACTCAGGTAAGTGCAAAGTAATCAAATTAGGCGAATGGAGCAGAAGGCTGAACACGAAGTACCGTCTGGGAGGTGAAATTTTACAAGAGGCAAATATAGAGAAAGATCTGGGGGTTTATATCACACCGAACCTGTCCCCAGAAGCCTCAAAATCAAAAGGATATCCTCAGCAGCATATGCTAGACTTGCCAACATAAGAACTGCCTTTAGAAACTTATGTAAGGAATCGTTCAGGACCCTGTATAACACTTATGTCAAACCAATCCTGGAATATGCAGCTCCAGCTTGGAGTCCATACTTAGTTAAACACAAGACAAAGTTAGAGAAGATTCAGCGGTATGCCACCAGACTCGTTCCGGAACTGAGAGGTATGAGCTCCACTACCATCACCAGACCTCCACTATCATCACCTTCACAACCACCTCCACTACCACCAATACCACCTAAACTTCCACCATCACCAGCCCCTCCAATACTAACACCACCACCAGCACCTTCACTACCACCACCACCAGCACCTCCACTACCCACACCACAATCACCACCTCCACTACTACCCTCACCAAGTCCTCCCTTACCACTACTACCACCACCTTCACTACCACTACTTTCACTAAAACAACCTTTACTATCATCACCACCTCCAAGACCACCACCACACACCACCACTACCACTACACACCACCACTACCACACCAAACCATACACTACCACTACCACACTATGCCATACCACAACCATACACTTCCTCTACCACTACACCACAACACCACCACACACTACCTCTACATACTACACCACATCACAACCACACACTACCTCTACCACAATACACCACCACACAACACCACCACACAATCCACACTATACCACACCACCCTACCTTACAACCAGACCACTCCACCATACTACCTCACCACCCACACACTACTACACCATACTTCCACAACCACACCAAACCCCCACACCATGCCACCACACCATATTACCACAGAAACATGCCACCACACCACACTGCCTCATCACACTACCTCATCACACTACTACACCACCCTACCACACCACCATACTATGCCAACACTCATTATTACCACAAAATTATCATGAAATACTACCACATCACTCCACCACACTACCACACTGTGGGAACCGACCTGTTAGATTTATATTTATTTAATTTATATGAATTTATATTTACGTTAATTTATATACTTCGATAGCAATTTGTATAATGATAAGTGGACTGTATTTCTGCAATAATCTCATAATCTAACAAATCGATCCTCTACACATTAGGGGGGTTTATTAAATTTATATATGCAGCCAATCAAACTACAGTAATAGACTACATACATTGAAGAGATTCCTTATCTTATAGTACAGCAGGTTAGTCCACCAGGTATAACTAGGGTGTAGACACCAAATTATCCTCTTTGAGGTAGCTTCCATCACCCAGTAACTGATGCACAAAGCCTTGCTTCCTCGTCTTGACCTGTTAAAAGGGCGCTAGCTGTAAAGCCAGAATCCTATATATGACAAGTATATCAGAGAAAATACTGTACATGGAACATTGAAGACCTGGCTTAATTACCTTTAGTATGAGGCGATTTCGTGATCTAACCGGTCCACCCTACCCAATGACATTAATGGCCACTAATGATAGATATACGGGTTTTGGAAAGACACTTAACTTGAATTTGTTGACAGCGTGTGATAATGGTACCCCCTTTGGTTTCCATAACACTTCGTCCAAGTAAAATTAACAGGAGCCGAATTTGCTCCCTGTGAGCCTCTGGTCTAGTATCAACAATGGCAATGTCTAACACTCCATACTATTGACGCTACTGGCCGACATTGTCCAGATATGATAGGAGCCGAATTTGCTCCACACGTCTCGGAGGTGACACAACAATGGCTGCCCTCCTTCCTCACTGACGCCTGGCTTACATTGTCCAGATTTCAGAAAGTGATAGAAGGGTCACATTTACTCTACTTTAATATTGATAATTAAGTTAATTTATATAAGATGTTTTTATGATGGTAAAGTCCAAAGACTAATGTATTTAAGAATAATTCCCACCATAATAGGGGGAGAATATAATAGTATGTGGTGATGATATCCCGTTTTCTTTAGATGGTAATTCCACTACAAGTTACGTTTTCTATGGGTAACTTGTTGGTAATACAGCAGCAATTATTATCTGAATGATTAATAAATGGTGTCGGATTTTCCGACATAATTCCCCAGGGGCTGCTCACGGGTCGAAGTCCTAATTAGAACAGACGAACACCGATACTCCTCCTTCGAATTATTAGATTAATTTGATGTTAGTAGTTAGTAATCACACATTTGTGTGTCTGTTCGTACAGGACGGATGTCCCGTACTAGAGTTGCAGGGGTTAGAAGTCTAATGCGATTTCATTTCCCTGTCAACTCTTGAAAGGCTAATATTCAAGCCTTATTACATATTATTTAACCCAGAAGACTGAATGTGATCAAGTACTACAGTCAAGTATGATTCAGGGACTGCAGTGAGATCAGTGACATTAGATATAACTTGAAGTTTGTTCAGGTAACTGGTCACTGATATATAAACACTGAGGCCCATGGAATACATCTTGATTAAATAATAAATGTATCAAATCAGTCATCAGATTTATTGGGGTTTAATTTAGTTAATTGATTCAGAAGATTGAATAGCTCATCATTAAAGTAAAGAATGGTTCTGAGACTGCAGTGGGTTCAGTGACATTGGTCGCAGTGACTTGTAGCTGTTTAGGCTACTGTTCACTGATTTGCCACTGAGGCCTCATGAACTCATCTTCAGCTTTAAATGATCATACTAACATCAACCTCTGTTACTATAGTCAGCTGTAATCTCCTTAGTATAATGCTACTGGAGAAATATAATCAGCTGACAAATTTAGATTTCTACTGGTAATGTTTATCTGCAGGCATAGGTCTCCTCAGGCTTGATACTTTGCCTGAGAGTAATTTACCTCCTGCAGAGTTTAACATGGTTATACCCTGATATTTAGTAGGGCTACCGATGAATTGATGGTAGTAGTCTGTCCCCACAAGGACAGCCATTTGGCATTTGATTTGCTCAAATTTACCTGCAGCTGCTTGATAATAGCTTTCCAGGTCAGCATAATCAACTTGAGATTGTTGTGACAAATCTTCACATTTCTTGATCTGTCTTGTTAAGTGGCCTTTAAGACCTACAAGGGTTCTTTTCATTCTCCCTGCATTATCCATACTGGCTAGTTGGTGAAGCCTTGTGGGGCTTGTACTTTGGCTGCTCATAATACTGAACAAGCACTGATGGTAGCCTAGGGTCAAATTCTGCACTCACTAGGCAATAATCCTACCTCTACTAGAGGTTAGCACTTGAAATTAATACACATTATATATATACAATCATACACACTAATGATTTGAGTGATAAACCAGTGTCACTGGAAGTACCTTTAGGTTAGCTCTTCTATATCACCCTAGGATGGAAGAGACACTAATTAATCACTCAAAGGTGTAATGATCATAAGTAAATTATTATATATACAACTCAATTCGAGTTGATAAAAATTACACCCAAAATAGGGTCTGCACCATTCATTAATGGTGTTAGGTTATTCAATATAGTACAACTGACTATGGTAATAATGGGACTAGGATGAGCAATAATAGTTCAACTAGTCAATGTTAATATCCTACCCTGTTGTGGGTTGGCAATTAGTAAATATTATACTGTGATCACTAGTGCAATATATATTAAATAATTCTCTATTTTGGAGAAATAATATACACAATTATTGATAATAGCCTCTTAATTAGCCTCTATGAAACTTCTAATATTATCTAGAAGTATTAAATATTATTAGTGACCTCGCGAAATAAAGTCCACAAAATTCGTGGATAATCTCTCGCGAAATTTAACACAACAAAATCCGTGGACAATCTTGCGAGGACACATCCACTAATTTGGCTGGCTTCAATATTAGCGCTGTCATTTCACGAAATAACATGCCACCAAATCTGTGCGTGTGCATGAAACCGCTGATGAGGCTGAACTGAACTGAGCGGGGCTCCTGAACTGACTTGAGGCAACGCCGCCATCATTGACTGCTGGCTTTGTTTAAATAACACTGCACTAGTATATTTAATGAATCCACTGTTTAACTGGTTCATCCGGTACTAAGATGACCAAATGTGGGTTCAAAGGATCAAATAATCCGTCATCCGGTTCGAAGATGATCAAATAATGTGGGAACCGACCTGTGAGATTTATATTTATTTAATTTATATGAATTTATATTTACGTTAATTTATATACTTCGATAGCAATTTGTATAATGATAAGTGGACTGTATTTCTGCAATAATCTCATAATCTCACAAATCGATCCTCTACACATTAGGGGGGTTTATTAAATTTATATATGCAGCCAATCAAACTACAGTAATAGACTACATACATTGAAGAGATTCCTTATCTTATAGTACGGCAGGTTAGTCCACCAGGTATAACTAGGGTGTAGACACCAAATTATCCTCTTTGAGGTAGCTTCCATCACCCAGTAACTGATGCACAAAGCCTTGCTTCCTCGTCTTGACCTGTTAAAAGGGCGCTAGCTGTAAAGCCAGAATCCTATATATGACAAGTATATCAGAGAAAATACTGTACATGGAACATTGAAGACCTGGCTTAATTACCTTTAGTATGAGGCGATTTCGTGATCTAACCGGTCCACCCTACCCAATGACATTAATGGCCACTAATGATAGATATACGGGTTTCAGAAAGACACTTAACTTGAATTTGTGGACAGCGTGTGATAATGGTACACCTTTGGTTTCCATAACACTTCGTCCAAGTAAAATTAACAGGAGCCGAATTTGCTCCCTGTGAGCCTCTGGTCTAGTATCAACAATGGCAATGTCTAACACTCCATACTATTGACGCTACTGGCCGACATTGTCCAGATATGATAGGAGCCGAATTTGCTCCACACGTCTCGGAGGTGACACAACAATGGCTGCGCTCCTTCCTCACTGACGCCTGGCTTACATTGTCCAGATTTCAGAAAGTGATAGAAGGGTCACATTTACTCTACTTTAATATTGATAATTAAGTTAATTTATATAAGATGTTTTTATGATGGTAAAGTCCAAAGACTAATGTATTTAAGAATAATTCCCACCATAATAGGTGGAGAATATAATTGTATGTGGTGATGATATCCCGTTTTCTTTAGACGGTAATTCCACTACAAGTTACGTTTTCTATGGGTAACTTGTTGGTAATACAGCAGCAATTATTATCTGTATGATTATTAAATGGTGTCGGATTTTCCGACACACACCACCCCACCACACTACCACACCACAATTACCACACCACTACTCTATCACAGAACCCACCCAGACAACCCCATCACACTACCATACTGTCCAACCACAATATCACACATACCTACCACACTACAATACAACCCCACCACACTACTTCACAACCCCACCACACTATCACACAATCCCACCACATTATTACACAATGTCACCACTACCACACCACCGCACGATACTACCTCAACAAACTTCCATAACCACCACAACCAGTACCCCACTACTACCACATCACAGCTACCACACTGTAATTACTGCATAGCCCCACCACACTACCACACCACCGCACCGTATTACTACACCACACCACCACATCACCACCACACTACCATTATACCTTCACTATACCATCCCATAGTGGTAGTGGTTGTTGGTGGTAGTAGTTGTTGGTGATATTTCTTGTAGTTGGTTGTTGTTGGTAGTAGTGGTTGTAGGTGGTTGTGGTTGTTGGTAGTAGTGGTTGTAGGTGGTTGTGGCTGTTGGTGGTTGTGGTTGTTGGTGGTAATGGTTGCTTGTGGTAGTAGTTGTTGGTAGAATTAGTTGTTGGTGGTAGTGGTTGCTTGTTTGTTCATAGTGGTAGTGGTTGTTAGTAGTTGTGGTTTTTGGAGGTTGTTGTTGTTCGTGGTAGTTGTTGTTAGTCGTTGTGGTTGTAGTTGTTGATGGTAGTAGATGTTTGTGGTAGTGGTTGTTGGTAGTTGTGGTTGTTGGCGGTAGTATTTGTAGGAGGCTGTGGGTGTTGGTGGAAGTGGATAATGGTTGTTAGAGTTAGTGGTTGTTAGTGGTAGTAGTTGTTAGTGGTAGTTGTTGTAGTTGGTTGTCGTTGGTAGAAGTGGTTCATGGTGAGAGTGGTTGTTGGTGGTATTGGTTGTTAGTGGTGGTGGTTGATGGTGAAATTGTTTGTCGTTGGTAGAAGTGGTTCATGGTGAGATTGGTTGTTGGTGGTATTGGTTGTTAGTGGTGGTGGTTGTTGGTGATATTGTTTGTTAGTGTAGTGGTTGTTTGTGGTATTGGTTGTTTGTAGTAGTATTTTTTGGTGGAAGTGTGGTATAGTTGTAGGTTTTAACTCTCACACTCATACGAATCATGTGGACAATTTGGTGGGTTTAACTCTCCCACTCACACGTATCAAGTGGAAAAGTTGGAGGGATAATCTCCAACACGCACATGGTTCTTGTGGTATAGTAGTGTTCAGTGCATCTTGCCTATCACCCTCCTTGTATATTGGGGCTACATTGGCCGTCTCCCAAATTTTTGGCAGTTCACCTGTTGCCAGTGATTTGTTATACACCATGGAGAGTGGCAGGCACAGTGCTATTGCTCCTCCTTTAGAATTCATGGAAAGGTTCCATCCGGGCCTATAGCCTTTGTCACATCCCACTCTATCAGATGCTTTCCCACCACCCAACTGGTAATCACAAACTCCTCTAGTGGTGTCTGATTTGATATTCCTTTTCTTATTTCTTTGACTTATCCTTGCTCTGAGGTGAAGACCTCCTGGAATTTCTTATTGAGTTCCTCGCACACTTCCTTGTTGTTTGCAGTGAATCTTTCTACCCCTATCCTCAATTTTATTACTTGTTCCTTCACTGTTGTTTTCCTCCTGGTGTGGCTATGCAGCAGTTTGGGTTGAGTCTTTGCCTTGCTTGCTATGTCATTTTTATATTGCTTCTCTACCTCTCTTCTCACCCTGACGTATTCATTCCTGGCACTCTGGTATCTTTCTCTGCTCTCTAGTGCTCTGTTGTTTCTATAGTTTCTCCACTACCTTTTACTTTTGCATTGTAACGAACTTGTCTACTGCCTCCTAACACGTCTTTGTGATGTAGTCCATCATGTCTTGAGCCGTCTTTCCTCTGAGCTCTGTTTCCCAAGCTATATCAGTTAGGAATTTTCTTATCTCGTCATAGTTTCCCTTCCGGAATGCTGGCCTCATGCTTTGTGGTCCCTTCCTCGAGAACATAAACAGTTCTTCGACCAGATACTCAAATAACAGTACATCGTGATCACTCATAACCACGGGGGCTTTGTGACCCATTTCCCTTATATCTGAATCGTTCAGAATGAATACTACGTCGAGTCTTGCTGGTTCATCGTTGTCTCTCATTCTCGTGGGACCCTTGACATGCTGACATGCTGAGGTTTATAGTTGCCTCCTCCAACAGTTTCGCTCTCTATGTTTCCTCACCTCCACATGGTACCCTACGTATATCACCGTTCCTCTGTGTGTGTGTATACTCACCTATTTGTGCTTGCGTGGGTTGAGCTTTGGCTCTTTGATCCCGCCTCTCAACTGTAAATCCACTGGTGTACAGAATCCTGATCCTACTGGGCTCTATCATATCTACTTTTGAAACTGTGTATGGAGTCAGCCTCCACCACATCACTGCCTAATGCATTCCATCCTTTAACTACTTTGACACTGAAAAATTTCCTTCTAACGTCTCTGTGGCTCATGTGGGTACTCAGTTTCCACCTGTGTCCCCTTGTTCACGTACCACCAGTGTTAAATAGTTTATCCTTGTTTACCCGGTCGATTCCCCTGTGGATTTTGTAGGTTGTGTTCATAATTTTGCCTTACTCTTCTGTCTTCCAGTGTCGTAAGGTGCACTTCCCGCAGCCTTTCCTCGTAACTCATACCTCTTAGTTCTGGGACTTGTCTAGTGGCATACCTTTGAACTTTTTCCAGCTTCGTTTTGTGCTTGACAAGTTACGGGCTCCATGCTGGGGCCACATACTCCAGGATAGGTCGTACATATGTGGCATATAAGATTCTGAATGATTCCTTACACAGGTTCCTGAACGCTGTTCTGATTTTAGCCAGCCTCGCAATTGCCGCAGACGTTATTCTTTTTATGTGGGCTTCAGGAGACAGGTTTGGTGTGATATCAACTCCTAGATCTTTCTCTCTCTGTCCGTTTCATTAAGTACTTCATCTCCTTTTGTGTAGCCTGTGTCTGGCCTCCTGTTTCCACTACCTAGTTTCATTACTTTGCATTTACTCGGGTTGAACTTCAACAGCCATTTGTTGGACCATTTACTCAGTCTGTCTAGGTCATCTTGTAACCTCCTACTATCATCCTCTGTTTCAATCCTCCTCATAATTTTTGCATTATCAGCAAACATTGAGAGAAACGAGCCTATACCCTCTGGGAGATTATTTACATATATCAGAAACAGGTCCAAGGACTGACCCCTGCGGGACTCCACTTGACATGTTTCGCCAATCTGAGACCTCACCCCTCACACTGACTCGCTGTCTCCTGTTGCTTAGGTACTCCCTTATCCAATGGAGTACCTTCCCTTTCACTCTTTCCTGCATCTCCATCTTTTTCACTAGCCTCTTGTGTGGTACTGTGTCAAAGGCTTTCAGGCAATCCAAAAATATGCAGTTTGGCCACCCTTCTCTTTCTTGCCTTATTTTTGTTGCCTGGTTGTAGAATTCAAGTAACCCTGTGAGGTAGGACTTGCCATCCCTGAACCCATGTTGATGCTGTGTTGCAGAGTTCTTTTGCTCCAGATGTTCCACTAGCTTTCTTCGCACAATCTTCTCCATCAGCTTGCATGGTATGCAGGTTAGGGATACTGGCCTGTAGTTCAGTGCCTCCTGTCTATCCTTTTTCTTGTCTATCCCCACCTCCAATAGTTTGGCTCTCCACGTATCCTCGCCTCCATTCAGTTCTTTGTTCTCCCAGTCAATCCTTCTGTGATTGAAGTCCCCCATGATGAGCAGGTGGGATTTATTTCATCAGGCAGCACAGGCTGCCCTCTCAATTATAGTGTTAACTGCTATGTTGTTGTTTTCATACTCTCGGCAGGGTCTTCTGTCATTTGGTGGAGGGTTATATATTAATGCTACTACTATTCTTGGTCTTCCCATTGTCATGGTGCCTGCTATGTAGTCTCTAAACCTCTCACAGCCCGGGCTAGCCATCTCCTTAAAAGTCCATTCCTTTCTCATGAGTAGGGCCACTCTGCCTCTTCCCCTACCTTCCTTCTCTTTCCTTATTACTGTGTACTCCTGGGAAAACACTGCAATCGTTATTATTCCAGAGAGTTTTGTTTCAGTGAGTCCGATTACATCTGGGTTCACTTCTTTTGCTCTTTCCCTTAGTTCACTTGTTTTAAGTGTGATCCCATCTATGTTCGAGTACATCACCCTGAAACTGACTCTCTTCTGCTTCACCTCTGGGGGAGGACCTGTGGGATCTGGGATGAATGGGAGCTGGGAGGATCTGGTATTAGGGAAACTGGTAGAGGAGGGAGGGTTTGGGGGGATGAGAGGGGGATGGTAGGGTGGGTGGGTGATATGGGATGGTAGGGGGGGGGAGAGTGAGAGGGGGAGGGTTGGGGGGAGAGTGAGAGGGGGAGGGTTGGGGGGAGTGAGAGGGGGAGGGTTGGGGGGAGTGAGAGGCAGAGGGTTGGGAGAGCATGGGGGGAGGAGAGACTTTGGGAGATGGGGGGCAGTAAAGGGGGGAGGACTCGAGGGGCGTGGGGGGAGAAGGAAGGCTGAGGTAGGTGAGAAAGAGGGGAGTGGTGGAGAGGGGAAGACTTAGGTGGGGTGAGGAAGAGTGGGGGGCTTAGAGGGCGGGGGAGAATGGAGGGCTTTGGGGGGGGGGAAGGGACGGGATGTGGGAGTAGGGAGGGCTTGGGGGTTGGAGGAGAAGGGAGGTTCTGGGGAGAGGGTGCCCTAGGTGGGTATTTAGTTGGGGGCTGACAGAGAATGGAGCAGGTTGGGTGTCTGTTGGGTAGAATGTTGGGGTGGTGCCCCACTCCCTGTGGCTGTTGCACTGTTTGAGGAGGGTTCCCCACTCCCTGTGGCTGTTGCACTGTTTGAGGAGGGTTCTCCACTCCCTGTGGCTGTTGCACTGTTTGACGAGGGTTCTCCACTCCCTGTGGCTGTTGCACTGTTTGACGAGGGTTCCCCACTCCCTGTGGCTGTTGCACTGTTTGACGAGGGTTCCCCACTCCCCTCTGGGATTGTAGGGTTCGGGGTTGTAGTACTCATATTCCTTTCTCTCTCCCTGCGCTCCTTCCTCACGTCTGCTGCCTGCTTTCTCTCTTTCCTTGTCATATCCCTCTGCAGGAATACTTTTTTGAACTTCTGTACATTTGCTGGACGGCTCTTCCTTGCTAACAGTTCCTCTTTTTTTATTTCGCTCATGAATACCACCTTTATCATTCGGTCTCTGTCCTTGTTGTACTTTCCAAGCCTGAAAACCTTTTCAACATTTTGGTCAGTTCCATCCATCTTCTTTAAGGATCTCTGTAACTAAGTTTTTGTCCTTGTCTCTCCGCTCCTTTGGGCTAGTCCTTGTTTGCTCTTTAATGCCCGCTACAACTACTGTTCTTTTTCTCTCTATCAGCCGGCTAGTACATCTAGCTGCTTCCAGAGAGGAAGCCACTTCCATGGCAACTTCCCTAACTGCAGACCTAGCTTCAGGGCTCTTTTTAGGCATTTCAGCAAATGAGAGCTGAGTTGTGGAGGTCCCCTCCACAGTAGCATTCCCATCTCCCTGAGGTACGGTTTGTGTCTCGTATTGTGGAGTAGTCTCATTTAGTAGTGCCTGGCCTCCTGTTTCCACTGCCTAGTTTCATTACTTTGCATTTACTCGGGTTGAACTTCAACAGCCATTTGTTGGACCATTCACTCAGTCTATCCAGGTCATCTTGTAGCATCCTACTATCATCCTCTGTTTCAATCCTCCTCATAATTTTTGCATCGTCGGCAAACATTGAGAGGAACGAATCTATACCCTCTGGGAGATCATTTACATATACCAGAAACAGTATAGGTCCAAGGACTGACCCCTGCGGAACTCCACTTGTGACGTCTCGCCAATCTGAGACCTCGCCCCTCACACAGACTTGTTGTCTCCTGTTGCTTAGGTACTCCTCTATCCACCGGAGTACCTTCCCTTTCACTCCAGCCTGCATCTCCAACTTTTGCACTAGTCTCTTGTGTGGCACTGTATCAAAGGCTTTCTGACAATCCAAAAATATGCAGTCTGCCCACCCTTCTCTTTCTTGCCTTATTTTTGTTGCCTGGTCGTATAATTCAAGTAACCCTGTGAGGCAGGACCTGCCATCCCTGAACCCATGTTGATGCTGTGTTACAGAGTTCCTTCGCTCCAGATGCTCCACTAGTTTTTTTTCGCACAATCTTCTCCATCAGCTTGCATGGTATGCAGGTTAGGGACACTGGCCTGTAGTTCAGTGCCTCCTGTCTATCCCCTTTCTTGTATATCGGGACTACGTTAGCTGCTTTCCAAATATCTGGCAGTTCCCCTGTTGCCAGTGATTTGTTATACACTATGGAGAGTGGTAGGCACAGTTCTCTTGCTCCTTCCTTTAGAACCCAAGGGGAGATTCCTTCTGGGCCTATAGCCTTCGTCACGTCCAACTCTAGTAAACACTTCCTTACTTCCCCACTGGTAATCTCAAACTCTTCCAGTGGTTCCTGGTTAGCTATTCCCTCACTTACCTCTGGAATTTCTCCTCTCTCTAAGGTGAAGACCTCCTGGAATTTCTTATTCAATTCCTCACACACTTCCTTGTCATTTGTAGTGAATCCTTCCGCCCCTAACCTTAATCTCATAACCTGTTCCTTTACTGTTGTTTTTCTCCTAATGTGGCTATGCAACAATTTAGGCTGAGTCTTTGCCTTACTTGCGATGTCATTTTCGTATTGTCTTTCTGCCTCTCTTCTCATCCTGACTTATTCATTCCTGGCATTCTGGTATCTTTCTCTGCTCTCCAGTGTCCTGTTATTCCTATAGTTTCTCCATGCCCTTTTACTTTGCTGCTTAGCCAGCCTACATCTCTGATTAAACCATGGGTTTCTCATCTTCATTTCTCTGTTTTCCTTTTGGACTGGGACAAACTTGTTTGCTGCGTCCTTGCACTTCTGCGTGATGTAATCCATCATATCTTGGGCCGTCTTTCCCCTGAGCTCTGTTTCCCATGCTATATCTGTTAGGAACACAGACACAGTGTGTGTGTTTGTGTGTGCGTGCATGCGTGCGCGCGTGTGTGTGTGTGTGTGTGTGTGTGTGTGTGTGTGTGTGTGTGTGTGTGTGTGTGTGTGTGTGTGTGTGTGTGTGTGTGTATGTGTGTGCGTGCGTGCGTGTGTGTGTGTATGTGTGTGTGCGTGTGTGCGTGCGTGCGTGTGTGTGTGTGTGTGTGTGTGTGCGTGCGTGCGTGCGTGCGTGCGTCCCATTTCCCTATCATACCTGCTTTTAAAATTATGAATAGTATTTGCTTCCACAACCTGTTCCTGAAGTGCATTCCATTTTCCCACTACTCTCACTCTAAAAGAAAACTTCCTAACATCTCTGTGACTCATCTGAGTTTCCAGCTTCCATCCATGTCCCCTCGTTCTGTTACTATTCCGTGTGAACTTTTCGTCTATGTCCACTCTGTCAATCCCTCTGAGTATTTTATACATTCCTATCATGTCCCCCCTCTCCCTTCTTCTTTCTAGTGTCGTAAGGCACAGTTCCCTCAGGCGCTCCTCATACCCCATCCCTCGTAGCTCTGGGACGAGTCTCGTTGCAAACCTCTGAACCTTTTCCAGTTTCATTATATGCTTCTTCAGATGGAGACTCCTTGATGAGGCGGCATACTCTAAGACTGGCCTCACGTTGGCAGTGTAAAGCGCCCTAAATACCTCCTTACTTAGGTTTCTGAATGATGTTCTAACTTTTGCCAGTTTCTTGATATCAAAGAGCCCAGTAGCCTCAGGAATCTGTACTTCAGTTGATTGACTGTTGAGAGGCAGGACCAAAGACCCAGAGCTCAACCCCGGCAAGCACAAATAGGTGAGTACAAATAGGTGGGTACACACACACACACACACACACACACACACGCACGCACACACGCACACACGCACGCACGCACGCACGCACGCACGCACGCACGCACACACACACACACACACACACACACACACACACACACACACACACACACACACACACACACACACACACACACACACACACACACACACACACACACACACACACACACACACACACACATACACACAAGAGTCGGGATCCAAGAGTCAATGCTCGATCCTGCAAGCACATATAGGTGAGTACACACACACACACACACACACATCTGCTACAGAGAATCGACAGGGTTGATAAAGATAGGCTATTTAACACAATGGGCACACGCACTAGGGGACACAGGTGGAAACTGAGTGCCCAAATGAGCCACAAAGATATTAGAAAGAACTTTTTTAGTGTCAGAGTGGTTGACAAATGGAATGCATTAGGAAGCAATGTGGTGGAGGCTGACTCCATTCACAGTTTCAAGTGTAGATATGATAGAGCCCAATAGGCTCAGGAACCTGTACACCTGTTGATTGACGGTTGAGAGGCGGGACCAAAGAGCCAGAGCTCAACCCCCGCAAGCACAACTAGGTGAGTAACTAGGTGAGTACACACACACCTCCCTGGCTGGGGGTCAGCCAGGGAGGGGGCCACCAGCATGCCCCTGAACTGAGAAAGAGGACAATCATAATCCATGGACTGCTTGAAGCCAGCGCACCATCGATGCAGGAAAGGATGGAGATTGAGGATTTGGAGCTACAGGGGATCTTGAGAGACATGAGAGCCCAGATGGCAGGGAATGAGGTGCAAGTCCACCGACGCATTGGGCCATACAACTGTAACAGGAAACGACCTGTCCTGGTACAGTTCACTAACGAAGAGGCAGTGGATTACATACTGCATCACAAACACTTACTCAGAGGTAGCGAAAATTACTACAACGTATATATTGACAAATTCATGACGAAGGAGGAGCAGATAGCACACAGAGCAAGCAAACAACAATACAACTCTTCCCATTTGAGCGTAGCTACACACCCCAATGCTAATCCACCCCATGCTAACCAGCTCAAACCTTCTCAGGTCACTCCCTCCCCAAATCAGCCCTCTCTGCCCTTGCTTATCTCCCCAACACCTCCCTTGACCCCTTTGACCTCACTGCAGTCAAATTCATCCCACATTCCAAGGACCCCCTCATCACCTCAACCCCCAAAACCCATCCAGCCCTCATCCCCTCAACCCCCAAAACCCACCTAGCCCTCATCCCCTCAACCCCCAAAACCCACCCAGCCCTCATCCCCTCAACCCCAAAAACACACCCAACCCTCATCCCCCAAAACCTACCCAGCCCTCAACCCTCCTCATCCCCTCTCCTTCCATGTGACCCCCCACCCCTTGCGAGGGGGGTGGGAGGTTCCTGGGAGCCTCGTAGCTTGGTGGATAGCGCGCAGGACTCGTAATTCTGTGGCGCGGGTTCGATTCCGACACGAGGCAGAAACAAATGGGCAAAGTTTCTTTCACCCTGAATGCCCCAGTTACCTAGCAGTAAAATAGGTACCTGGGTGTTAGTCAGCTGTCATGGGCTGCTTCCTGGGGGTGGAGGCCTGGTCGAGGACCGGGCCGCGGGGACACTAAAGCCCCGAAATTATCTCAAGATAACCTCAAGATAAGATAACCACCCCCTCTATCCTTCCCACTTCCATCCTCTCAACCTCTATCTGACTCCCAACCTTACGCTATCTCCCAACCCCTCTATGCCTATCAGACCCTCCCTAATCTTCAGACCCAGTATGCCCTTCCTACTCCAGACCTACCTAACCAGACCCTACCCCAAACCCTCCTACCTACCTTCCTAGAAGACCAGTCCCCATAGCCCCCCAAGCACTCCTCCTGACCTCTTTCACCCCCCGGACCCCCCCAGACACCCCCGGATCTCCCCGGACATCCCCTGGATCCTCCCTGCCCCCAGTCATCCCCCAGAAACCCCCCAGATCCCCCAGGTCCCCCCTGCCCCCAGTCACCCCCCAGACCCCCACAGAAAGGGAGAACTCTGGTACAAGAGTTTCCATGAAGAATCTCAAGGTTTGGTACGCCAATGCTGATGGGGTATCTAATAAGGCAGAAGAGATAAAAGAAAGAGTGAGTGAAGCAGATCCTGACATAGTTGTAATTGTGGAAACTAAAATTAATGAGATGATCTCAGATGCAATCTTTCCTGAAGGGTACCAGGTGATACGAAAAGAGAGGACACAGAGACAGGGAGGGGGGGAGTGGCACTATTAATAAAGCGGAAATGGAAGTTTGAAGACCTGGGAAATCGGGTTACCAATGAGTTCACAAGCTTCATACATGGAACTCTGACAGTAGATGGGAGGAAGATTGTGATCTTGGTAATCTACAATACCCCACCAAACAGTAGAAGACCCAGGCAGGAGTATGATGACAACAACAAGGCGTGTATAGATGAACTGCAGAAGGCAGCAACACTAGCCCACAGAATGAGAGCAAAGCTGCTGATCATGGAAGACCTAAATAATGGAGAGATAAATTGGGAATCAAGGAATCCCAATGGAGGGGACGAAACGTGGGGAGCAAAATTAGTAGATGTTATGACAGGAATTTCCTAACACAACACGTAAAGGAAGACACAAGGGAAAGAGGAGGAGATGCACCGAGCCTATTAGACCTGATTTTCACCCCAGAACGTACAAGATATCGAGAATTTAGAGCATGAAATACCTCTAGGGGCCAGTGACCATTACGTCCTAGTCTTTGACTACATGATGGAATTCAAACTTATGACCATGGGACAAGAGATCTGAGAAAGGAGAGTTGACTACAGGAATGGGACTATAAGAGGATAAGAGACTATCTTTGTGAAGTGCAGTGGGAGGTAGAAATTAGAGGAAAAACAGTCCAAGATATGATGGACCTAGTCATACAGAAATGCCAGGAGGCCGAAGAGAGATTTATACCAACAGTAAAGGGAAAAAATAAGAAGGAATATAATAACCCATGGTTTAATAGACAGTGTCAGGAAGCAAAAATGGCAAGCAGGCGAGAGTGGAGGAAGTACAGAAGACAAAGGACAGAGGACAACAGGACCAGATGCAACAAAGGTAGGAACGATTACATTAACGTAAGAAGAACATCGGAAAGGGACTATGAGAACGATATTGCAATCAAAGCCAAAAAACAACCTAAGTTACTACACAGTCATATAAGAAGAAAAATGTCGGTGAACGACCAAGTGACAAGACTAAGGAAGACAGAGGGGGCATATACTGAAATTGACAAGGAAATCTGCGAGGCACTGAATGCCAGTTTCCATGGAGTATTCACTACCGAGCCTGAGCAGCTCCCATTGCTGGAAGGGGTTACCCTAGATGAAAGACTATCAGATATAGAGGTGACAGCAGAGGAGGAAATGAAACAGTTGACAACTCTAGATGCAACTAAAGCAGTTGGACCAGACAAAGTATCACCGTGGATACTAAAAGAAGCAGCACAGGCCCTCAGCGTGCCTCTGGCAATGATCTTTAATGAGTCACTTATGTTGGGAGATTTGCCCAGTTGCTGGAAGAAGGCAAATGTCGTGCCGATCTTCAAGAAAGGCGATAGGGAGGAGGCACTTAACTATAGACCTGTATCACTGACAAGCATCCCCTGTAAAATACTGGAAAGAATAATTAGGCTACGACTGGTTGCACACCTGGAGAACATTAGGTTTGTGAACAAACATCAACATGGGTTCTGGACAGGGAAATCGTGCCTAACAAACCTTCTGGAATTCTATGATAAAATAACGAGGATAAGACAGGACAGAGATGGTTGGGCAGACTGCATATTTCTGGACTGCCAAAAAGCCTTTGATACAGTACCGCACATGAGACTGCTGTTCAAGCTCGAGAGGCAGGCGGGGGTGGGGGGAAAGGTTCTAGCATGGATAAGGAACTACCTAACAGGAAGGAGCCAAAGAGTTATGGTAAGGGGCGAGAAGTCGGACTGGCGAACAGTAACAAGTGGAGTACCACAAGGATCGGTGCTGGGACCAATTCTATTTCTTGTATATGTTAACGACATGTTTACAGGCGTAGAGTCCTACATCTCGATGTTTGCGGATGACACAAAGTTGATGAGAAGAGTTGTGACAGATGAGGATTGCAGGATCCTCCAAGAGGACCTGAACAGGTTACAGAGATGGTCAGAGAAATGGCTACTGGAATTCAACACGAGCAAATGTAAAGTTATGGAAATGGTACTAGGAGATAGGAGACCAAAGGGACAGTACACAATGAAGGGGAACAGCCTACCTGTGACGACGCGCGAAAGAGACCTGGGTGTGGACGTAACACCTAATCTATCTCCTGAGGCACATATAAATAGGATAACGACAACAGCGTACTCTAAACTGGCAAAAGTTAGAACATCATTCAGAAACCTAAGTAAGGAGGTATTTAGGGCGCTTTACACTGCCAACGTGAGGCCAGTCTTAGAGTATGCCGCCTCATCAAGGAGTCTCCATCTGAAGAAGCATATAATGAAACTGGAAAAGGTTCAGAGGTTTGCAACGAGACTCGTCCCAGAGCTACGAGGGATGGGGTATGAGGAGCGCCTGAGGGAACTGTGCCTTACGACACTAGAAAGAAGAAGGGAGAGGGGGGACATGATAGGAATGTATAAAATACTCAGAGGGATTGACAGAGTGGACATAGACGAAAAGTTCACACGGAATAGTAACAGAACGAGGGGACATGGATGGAAGCTGGAAACTCAGATGAGTCACAGAGATGTTAGGAAGTTTTCTTTTAGAGTGAGAGTAGTGGGAAAATGGAATGCACTTCAGGAACAGGTTGTGGAAGCAAATACTATTCATAATTTTAAAAGCAGGTATGATAGGGAAATGGGACACACGCACGCACGCACGCACGCACACACACACACACACACACACACGCACGCACGCACACACGCACACACACATACACACACACACGCACGCACGCACACACATACACACACACACACACACACACACACACACACACACACACACACACACACACACACACGCGCGCACGCATGCACGCACACACAAACACACACACTGTGTCTGTGTTCCTAACAGATATAGCATGGGAAACAGAGCTCAGGGGAAAGACGGCCCAAGATATGATGGATTACATCACGCAGAAGTGCAAGGACGCAGCAAACAAGTTTGTCCCAGTCCAAAAGGAAAACAGAGAAATGAAGATGAGAAACCCATGGTTTAATCAGAGATGTAGGCTGGCTAAGCAGCAAAGTAAAAGGGCATGGAGAAACTATAGGAATAACAGGACACTGGAGAGCAGAGAAAGATACCAGAATGCCAGGAATGAATATGTCAGGATGAGAAGAGAGGCAGAAAGACAATACGAAAATGACATCGCAAGTAAGGCAAAGACTCAGCCTAAATTGTTGCATAGCCACATTAGGAGAAAAACAACAGTAAAGGAACAGGTTATGAGATTAAGGTTAGGGGCGGAAGGATTCACTACAAATGACAAGGAAGTGTGTGAGGAATTGAATAAGAAATTCCAGGAGGTCTTCACCTTAGAGAGAGGAGAAATTCCAGAGGTAAGTGAGGGAATAGCTAACCAGGAACCACTGGAAGAGTTTGAGATTACCAGTGGGGAAGTAAGGAAGTGTTTACTAGAGTTGGACGTGACGAAGGCTATAGGCCCAGAAGGAATCTCCCCTTGGGTTCTAAAGGAAGGAGCAAGAGAACTGTGCCTACCACTCTCCATAGTGTATAACAAATCACTGGCAACAGGGGAACTGCCAGATATTTGGAAAGCAGCTAACGTAGTCCCGATATACAAGAAAGGGGATAGACAGGAGGCACTGAACTACAGGCCAGTGTCCCTAACCTGCATACCATGCAAGCTGATGGAGAAGATTGTGCGAAAAAAACTAGTGGAGCATCTGGAGCGAAGGAACTCTGTAACACAGCATCAACATGGGTTCAGGGATGGCAGGTCCTGCCTCACAGGGTTACTTGAATTATACGACCAGGCAACAAAAATAAGGCAAGAAAGAGAAGGGTGGGCAGACTGCATATTTTTGGATTGTCAGAAAGCCTTTGATACAGTGCCACACAAGAGACTAGTGCAAAAGTTGGAGATGCAGGCTGGAGTGAAAGGGAAGGTACTCCGGTGGATAGAGGAGTACCTAAGCAACAGGAGACAACAAGTCTGTGTGAGGGGCGAGGTCTCAGATTGGCGAGACGTCACAAGTGGAGTTCCGCAGGGGTCAGTCCTTGGACCTATACTGTTTCTGGTATATGTAAATGATCTCCCAGAGGGTATAGATTCGTTCCTCTCAATGTTTGCCGACGATGCAAAAATTATGAGGAGGATTGAAACAGAGGATGATAGTAGGATGCTACAAGATGACCTGGATAGACTGAGTGAATGGTCCAACAAATGGCTGTTGAAGTTCAACCCGAGTAAATGCAAAGTAATGAAACTAGGCAGTGGAAACAGGAGGCCAGGCACTACTAAATGAGACTACTCCACAATACGAGACACAAACCGTACCTCAGGGAGATGGGAATGCTACTGTGGAGGGGACCTCCACAACTCAGCTCTCATTTGCTGAAATGCCTAAAAAGAGCCCTGAAGCTAGGTCTGCAGTTAGGGAAGTTGCCATGGAAGTGGCTTCCTCTCTGGAAGCAGCTAGATGTACTAGCCGGCTGATAGAGAGAAAAAGAACAGTAGTTGTAGCGGGCATTAAAGAGCAAACAAGGACTAGCCCAAAGGAGCGGAGAGACAAGGACAAAAACTTAGTTACAGAGATCCTTAAAGAAGATGGATGGAACTGACCAAAATGTTGAAAAGGTTTTCAGGCTTGGAAAGTACAACAAGGACAGAGACCGAATGATAAAGGTGGTATTCATGAGCGAAATAAAAAAAGAGGAACTGTTAGCAAGGAAGAGCCGTCCAGCAAATGTACAGAAGTTCAAAAAAGTATTCCTGCAGAGGGATATGACAAGGAAAGAGAGAAAGCAGGCAGCAGACGTGAGGAAGGAGCGCAGGGAGAGAGAAAGGAATATGAGTACTACAACCCCGAACCCTACAATCCCAGAGGGGAGTGGGGAACCCTCGTCAAACAGTGCAACAGCCACAGGGAGTGGGGAACCCTCGTCAAACAGTGCAACAGCCACAGGGAGTGGAGAACCCTCGTCAAACAGTGCAACAGCCACAGGGAGTGGGGAACCCTCCTCAAACAGTGCAACAGCCACAGGGAGTGGGGAACCCTCCTCAAACAGTGCAACAGCCACAGGGAGTGGGGCACCACCCCAACATTCTACCCAACAGACACCCAACCTGCTCCATTCTCTGTCAGCCCCCAACTAAATACCCACCTAGGGCACCCTCTCCCCAGAACCTCCCTTCTCCTCCAACCCCCAAGCCCTCCCTACTCCCACATCCCGTCCCTTCCCCCCCCCCCAAAGCCCTCCATTCTCCCCCGCCCTCTAAGCCCCCCACTCTTCCTCACCCCACCTAAGTCTTCCCCTCTCCACCACTCCCCTCTTTCTCACCTACCTCAGCCTTCCTTTTCCCCCCACGCCCCTCGAGTCCTCCCCCCTTTACTGCCCCCCATCTCCCAAAGTCTCTCCTCCCCCCATGCTCTCCCAACCCTCTGCCTCTCACTCCCCCCAACCCTCCCCCTCTCACTCCCCCCAACCCTCCCCCTCTCACTCTCCCCCCCCCTACCATCCCATATCACCCACCAGTAGTAGGGAGTAAGTGCCACAGGCAACTTTTTTTTTTGGGGAGAGGACCCCTGTGGGGTGTAAGCGCCACAGGCAACTTTTTTTTTCTGGCCAGAGGACCCCTGTGGGGTGTAAGCGCCACAGGCAACTTTTTTTTTTTTCTGGAAATTCGTGTGTAGCGCCTTAGGGTTTTCAGGTGAATTTGGGGAGTCACAGATTTGGAATTAGGGAATTCTTATAATGAAAAATAATGGCATACGAGTTTGTTAAAGTTCTTATGAGAAAAATAATTTCCGAGACTTAGAAGTTTGTTAAGGCCTTATGGGAGAAATAGCAATCTGTCGTCTCACCTGTGTTTACTTTAGACGTCAGCCAGACGCGGCCTTCAGGTCACCTCGGTAATCGTATCTTATCTTCTCCATAATAATATCTCGACCGTCCCTCCTCTCTCGCTCTCTCCTCCTCCTATTTCCTTACAACTATTTTCAGAGTTTCAAATAATCATAGAAGTTTATTTATATGTTTATGACCGAATTTGTAAAAGGACCATTTTCAGAGAATATTGTCTTAGATGTTTTGTTAAGGAAAACAGACAACTTATCCATAACATTTAGTTTTATATCCATTTACGGCTATTTCATCTGTAAAGACCAAATTGAACAGAGCCCAGTTTTAAGCTCATATTTCATCAGAGTCCAGTTCTTGATCGAAATTCATCAGAGTCCAGTTTTCTAGCAAAATTCGTCAGAGTCTACTTTGTGAGCAAAATTAGTCAGAGACAGTATTTAGCTCATATTTCATCAGAGTCCAATTATCAACAGAAATTCGCCGGAGTCTACTTTGAGATCAAATTAGTCAGAGACAGTTTTAGCTCATATTTCATCAGAGTCCATTTTATACCTAAAAATGAACAGAGTCCACTTTGTGAGCAAAATTCATCAGAGTCCAGTTTTCTAGCAAATTTCATCAGTGTCCTGTAATCTGTGAAAATTTGACAGAGTCCAGTTCTTGATCGAAATTCATCAGAGTCCAGTTTTCTAGCAAAATTCGTCAGAGTCTACTTTGTGAGCAAAATTAGTCAGAGACAGTATTTAGCTCATATTTCATCAGAGTCCAATTATCAACAGAAATTCGCCGGAGTCTACTTTGAGATCAAATTAGTCAGAGACAGTTTTAGCTCATATTTCATCAGAGTCCATTTTATACCTAAAAATGAACAGAGTCCACTTTGTGAGCAAAATTCATCAGAGTCCAGTTTTCTAGCAAATTTCATCAGTGTCCTGTAATCTGTGAAAATTTGACAGAGTCCAGTTCTTGATCGAAATTCATCAGAGTCCAGTTTTCTAGCAAAATTCGCCAGAGTCTACTTTGTGCCAAAATATTCAGAGTCCAGTTCATGATCGAAATTAATCAGAGTCCAATTAAAGACCCAAATTTGACAGAGACCACATTTTCGCTACTAACAGTCCAATCCCCCTGAAATTTTAAACAGTCATATTTCAGACGTAGTAAATAAGATCAAGTCAGTTACAGAGCTCCAGCTCTTGTCCCCCTGTATTTGCATATTTTCTCTATATTCAGCTGTGTTCTTCACATTTTTTCCATGTTTTCTGTGTTCATTCCATGTTCTATAAATGTTCACAGCAAGCTCAGTTCAAATTTTTTCTGCCATTTTTCCCCGTATGTTCACTATGTTCTTTGTCATATTTTCATGTGCATCATATGTTCTCTGTATAACTTTTTATACTCAATATTCATGTTCTCAATGTTCTTAGCTTGTTCTTCACATGTTCAGTGTTCATTCTTTGTATTCCCTATGTTCCTTATCATGTCTTCATATTCTCTATAAGTTCATATTCCCTGCTTGTTCACTCTATTCATCAACTTTTTCTTACATGTTTTCTGTGTTCACCGTATGTTCACTGTGTTCATTCCCTTACTTAACCTCATTTTTTTTATGTTCTTTGTTTCTTCCATTCACTAACTAGTTCTTTGTCAAATAATAGCATCAGCAATACAGTTCCCTCAACAATTTTAGTCACCAAGTTTTATTTTCAAAACTATATCAAAGTAATTCTCGTTGTCAACTTAATAGTTCTACCAACCCCGTTCTTAAACAAATCTACACTTTATTCAGTTCCAAATTTACAAAAGACAAACCTTTCTTGTAACTTCTTAACTAAAAATCTTTCGCCAATCAACTAAAAACATAGTCACTTTCCTCATTTCTCAACTAACTTATTATCCAATCAACCAAAAATTGTCAAAGGAATCTTTCCAACACTGTTCATAACTAAACTTATTCCCTAGTCATCAGAAAATAACCATGTTCTTCATGTTTCATTGTCATTTCATAACTAAAAAAATCTTTCGCCAATCAACTAAAACATAGTCACTTTCGTCATTTCTCAACTAAACTTATTATCCAGTCAACTAAAAATAGTCAGAAATAGCCTCGTTCAACAATGTTCTTAACTAAAACAACCTTTCTCTTAGCTAAAAATTGTCAAAGGAAACTTTTTTCAGCACTTTCTTAACAGGCGCTATGTTTCATCAAGAAAAAATTGTCAAAGGAAACTTTCCAAAACTGTTCATAACTAGTTTTTATCCATCGTCAATCAACTAAAATAATAACTTTCATCATTTCTTAACTAAACATATTCCCCATTCATCAGAAAATAACCGTGTTCATCATGTTTCATTGTCATTTCATAACTAAAATTATCTGCCAATCATCAGAAAAAGTCACTTTCATCATTTCTTAACTAAACTTATTCCCCAGTCATCAGAAAATAACCGTGTTCTTCATGTTTCATTGTCATTTCTTATCTAAAAATTATCCGCCAATCATCAGAAAAAGTCATGTTCATCATGTTTTGTCTTTTGCTCAACTAAAAGTATTCATCGGTCAACTAAAAATAGTCTCGTTCATCATTTCGTAACAACCATTATGTTTTCGTCAAATAAGAAAATATAGTCACAGATATCTATCATCGTCATTCTTAACTGACATTTTATACTTTGTTGAGCACTAAAATAGCCACTTTCGTCATGTCTTGTCTTTTTCCATAACTAAAAGTATTCATCGGTCAACTAAAAAATAGTTACTTCATCATGTTTCCTTGTCATTTCTTAACTGAAATATCACTTCTCTCATTTTAAAATAGTCAGAAATAGCCTCGTTCAACACTGTTCTTAACTAAAGTAACCTTTCACTTCGCTAGAATAGTCATATTCATCGTTGTTCCTAACTAAATTATAAGTCGTTAAGTAAGAAATATAGTCAAAGACACTCTTCGAGACATCAAGGACTTACTCAAAGACATCAAAGTTGCACTCAAAGACATCCTTTTCATTCATCAGAGAAACTTTCTAAGACGTCTTTGTTCATCAAAGTTAATCTCTTGTCCACAAAGTTATTCTGAGCTATCAAAATTGTTCTCAAAGACATCAAATGTTATTCACAGAGTCATCAAAGTTACTTTGTAACTCACTTTGTCCACAAAGTTATTCTGAGCTATCAAACTTGTTCTCAAAGTCATCAAATGTTATTCACAGAGTCATCAAAGTTATTTTGTAACTCACTTTGTTCATAAAAGTTATTCTCAGTCATGTTATGTTATTCTCTAACTCACTTCCATTCATCAAAGACATTCTCTAACTCCTCAAAGTTAATCTCTAAGACAACAAAGTCTTTCTCAGAGCTAACAAACTTGTTCTCAAAGTCATCAAAGTTATTCTAAGACATCATCTTTCATCAAAGATATTCTCTCTAAGTCATCAAAGTTACTTTTCATTACATCAAAGACGCATTCAAATACTACCCATGTTCTCAGAAGTCATTCTCAAAGGCATCAAAGTTATTCTCAGAGTTAACAAAGGTAATCTCTAACTCACTCTCAGTCATCAAAGTTAATCCAAGAGACGTCAAAGTTAATCCAAGACATCATCTTTCATCAAAGATATTCTCTCTAAGCCATCAATGTTCTTCTCTAAGACATCAAAGTTATTCTCTATGTCATCAAAAAGTTATTCTCTGAGCTAACAAAATACTACTCATGTTCTCAAAGACATTCTCCAATTCATCAATCTTGTTTCAAAGACATCAAAGTTAATCTCAGAGTTATCCAAAGACATTCTCAAAGTCATCTAAAGTTATTCTCTAAGACATCAAAGTTATTCTAAGAGTTATCCAAAGTTATTCTCAGTCATGTTATGTTATTCTCTAACTCACTTCCATTCATCAAAGACATTCTCTAAGCCCTCAAAGTTATTCCCAGAGTCATCAAAAAGTTATTCTTCAAAACATAAAATTTGCTCTGTAAGATATCTTCGTTCATCAAACTTATTCTCAGAGATATCAAAAGTTATTCTCAGAACAATCAAAAGTTATTCTAAGACAACAAAGTCTTTCTCAGAGTCATCAAAGTTATTCTCAGAGTCACCTTTGTTATTCAAAGAAGCCTTCTGAGACATCCTCGTTCAACAAAAACTGTCCTCAGAGCCATCAAAAAGTTAAATACAGTCGTCAAAGTTATTCTCTAAGTATCTTTTCGTTCATCAGATAAGCTTTCTAAGACATCTTTGTTCATCCAAGTTATTCTCAGAGACATCTAAAGTTAATCTTGCTCATCAAAGTTGTTCTCTAAGACATAAAAGTTATTCTCAGAGTCATCAAAGTGATCTCTAACTCACCTTCGTTCATTAGAGAAACTTTCCAATCCATATTCGTTGACCAGAGGTATTCTCAGAGTCATCAAAGCGATCTCTAATTCACCTTTGTTCTCCCAAAGTTGTTCTCTAAGACACCTTCATTCATCAAAGAAACTCTCCTTCTTCCATCATGTTATTCTTTAAGACATCTTCAGTCATAAAATTTTCTCTCCAAAATGTAACTAGTTCAGCTTTTCATACCAAACCTGCATTTCTGTTAAAACATATTTTCTTAGTTGCTTTACCCTAAAACTGTTCTCTGAACTACACTGTTCAAACCTACGTAACCTATCCTCTCCACCCAATGTTACTTAGTTAACGTAACGTTCCTAAACCTAGCTTTACCTATCCTAACATACCTTACCTTACCTATCTTACCTAACTTTACCTATCCTAACATAACTTACCTTACCTTCCCTAACTTAACCTAACTTCACCTATCCTAACTTAACTTGCCTTTCATAACCTAACTTTACCTATCCTAACATAACTTACCTTACCTTCCCTATCTTACCTAACTTTACCTATCCTAACATAACTTACCTTACCTTCCCTAACTTAACCTAACTTTACCTATCCTAACTTAACTTACCTTTCATAACCTAACTTTACCTAACATAACTTACCTTACCTTCCCTATCTTACCTAACTTTACCTATCCTAACATAACTTACCTTACCTTCCCTAACTTAACCTAACTTTACCTATCCTAACTTAACTTACCTTTCATAACCTAACTTTACCTAACATAACTTACCTTACCTTCCCTAACTTAACCTAACTTTACCTATCCTAACTTAACTTACCTAACTTATTCTGCTTAACATAACTTACCTTACCTTCCCTATCTTACCTAACTTTACCTATCCTATCCTAACCTAACTTGTCTTACCTAACTTAATCTTACTTTCCCAAACTGATGTATCCTAACTTATCTAGTCCAACCAGACATGATCTAACTTAAGTATTCCTTCTTGTCTTTGTGTTTCGTCAATCATTGTCTCATATTCATTTACTCATTTCATTAGTTAATTTCTCAAATGGTCACTTTTGCATTTCAAGTGCTATTTGTTAGAGATTGGATATTTAAGCATTTCAAAGAATTTTTGTTATATATGGGCATTTACTCATTTCAAGGGATAATTTCTCAAATGGACGTTTTTGCATTTCAAGTGTTATTTGTTTAAGATTGGGTATTTAACCATTTCAAAGGATTTTGTTATATATGGGAACTTACTCGTTTCAAGGGCTAATTTCTCAAATGGTCATTTTTGCAGATCAAGGGTTATTTGTTAAAGTTCATCAAGTTGCCCATAAGTTGTATTAGTAGGTTCTATCTTATGTTCTTATTCCCCAACCCCTTAACCTAACCTCTTGTAATCTTAGTGTATTTAGTAGGTTCTATCTTATGTTCTTATTCCCCAACCCCTTAACCTAACCTCTTGTAATCGTAGTGTATTTGGTAGGTTCTATCATATGTTCTTATTCCCCAACCCTTTAACCTAACCTTTCAGATGTAGTTTTGTTTCTCCTTTTTGTATATTTTTACCCAAACCCACCATCCCACTTAACCTTCTTTCCTTCTTTACTTTGTTTTCACATATAAGTTCATTCTTTATCATAGTAATAATAAAAAATTACAATAGTAAAGAATCAGATCTACTAAGACTTGAAATTGAGAAACAAGAGCTCAAGGGAGTGAGAGCATGAAAGAAGAGCAAGGAGTAAGAGAGAGGGGGCGGAAGAAAATGGGACCAAAGAAGAGAGAATGAGAGAGAGAGTGTGGGCATGGGGGAACTAAGACTTGAATTTGAGAAACAAGAGAGCATTTGAGCAAATGAGGGAGAGAGAGGGGGAGGAAGAGAGAGAATAAGGGAGAGAGATAGAAAAGGAGGGTTAGAAGGAGTAGGAGAATCAAAGTAAAGAAGGAAAGATGGTTTGGGTAAAAATATACAAAAAGGAGAAACAAAACTACATCTGAAAGGTTAGGAAAAGGATAATATATTCAACAAACTACATCTGATAGGTTAGGTTAAAGGGTTGGGGAATAAGAACATATGATAGAACCTACCAAATACACTACGATTACAAGAGGTTAGGTTAAGGGGTTGGGGAATAAGAACATAAGATAGAACCTACTAAATACACTAAGATTACAAGAGGTTAGGTTAAGGGGTTGGGGAATAAGAACATAAGATAGAACCTACTAATACAACTTATGGGCAACTTGATGAACTTTAACAAATAACCCTTGATCTGCAAAAATGACCATTTGAGAAATTAGCCCTTGAAACGAGTAAGTTCCCATATATAACAAAATCCTTTGAAATGGTTAAATACCCAATCTTAAACAAATAACACTTGAAATGCAAAAACGTCCATTTGAGAAATTATCCCTTGAAATGAGTAAATGCCCATATATAACAAAAATTCTTTGAAATGCTTAAATATCCAATCTCTAACAAATAGCACTTGAAATGCAAAAGTGACCATTTGAGAAATTAACTAATGAAATGAGTAAATGAATATGAGACAATGATTGACGAAACACAAAGACAAGAAGGAATACTTAAGTTAGATCATGTCTGGTTGGACTAGATAAGTTAGGATACATCAGTTTGGGAAAGTAAGATTAAGTTAGGTAAGACAAGTTAGGTTAGGATAGGATAGGTAAAGTTAGGTAAGATAGGGAAGGTAAGGTAAGTTATGTTAAGCAGAATAAGTTAGGTAAGTTAAGTTAGGATAGGTAAAGTTAGGTTAAGTTAGGGAAGGTAAGGTAAGTTATGTTAGGTAAAGTTAGGTTATGAAAGGTAAGTTAAGTTAGGATAGGTAAAGTTAGGTTAAGTTAGGGAAGGTAAGGTAAGTTATGTTAGGATAGGTAAAGTTAGGTAAGATAGGGAAGGTAAGGTAAGTTATGTTAGGTAAAGTTAGGTTATGAAAGGTAAGTTAAGTTAGGATAGGTAAAGTTAGGTTAAGTTAGGGAAGGTAAGGTAAGTTATGTTAGGATAGGTAAAGTTAGGTAAGATAGGGAAGGTAAGGTAAGTTATGTTAGGATAGGTAAAGTTAGGTTATGAAAGGCAAGTTAAGTTAGGATAGGTGAAGTTAGGTTAAGTTAGGGAAGGTAAGGTAAGTTATGTTAGGATAGGTAAAGTTAGGTAAGATAGGTAAGGTAAGGTATGTTAGGATAGGTAAAGCTAGGTTTAGGAACGTTACGTTAACTAAGTAACATTGGGTGGAGAGGATAGGTTACGTAGGTTTGAACAGTGTAGTTCAGAGAACAGTTTTAGGGTAAAGCAACTAAGAAAATATGTTTTAACAGAAATGCAGGTTTGGTATGAAAAGCTGAACTAGTTACATTTTGGAGAGAAAATTTTATGACTGAAGATGTCTTAAAGAATAACATGATGGAAGAAGGAGAGTTTCTTTGATGAATGAAGGTGTCTTAGAGAACAACTTTGGGAGAACAAAGGTGAATTAGAGATCGCTTTGATGACTCTGAGAATACCTCTGGTCAACGAATATGGATTGGAAAGTTTCTCTAATGAACGAAGGTGAGTTAGAGATCACTTTGATGACTCTGAGAATAACTTTTATGTCTTAGAGAACAACTTTGATGAGCAAGATTAACTTTAGATGTCTCTGAGAATAACTTGGATGAACAAAGATGTCTTAGAAAGCTTCTCTGATGAACGAAAAGATACTTAGAGAATAACTTTGACGACTGTATTTAACTTTTTGATGGCTCTGAGGACAGTTTTTGTTGAACGAGGATGTCTCAGAAGGCTTCTTTGAATAACAAAGGTGACTCTGAGAATAACTTTGATGACTCTGAGAAAGACTTTGTTGTCTTAGAATAACTTTTGATTGTTCTGAGAATAACTTTAGATATCTCTGAGAATAAGTTTGATGAACGAAGATATCTTACAGAGCAAATTTTATGTTTTGAAGAATAACTTTTTGATGACTCTGGGAATAACTTTGAGGGCTTAGAGAATGTCTTTGATGAATGGAAGTGAGTTAGAGAATAACATAACATGACTGAGAATAACTTTGGATAACTCTTAGAATAACTTTGATGTCTTAGAGAATAACTTTAGATGACTTTGAGAATGTCTTTGGATAACTCTGAGATTAACTTTGATGTCTTTGAAACAAGATTGATGAATTGGAGAATGTCTTTGAGAACATGAATAGTATTTTGTTAGCTCAGAGAATAACTTTTTGATGACATAGAGAATAACTTTGATGTCTTAGAGAAGAACATTGATGGCTTAGAGAGAATATCTTTGATGAAAGATGATGTCTTGGATTAACTTTGACGTCTCTTGGATTAACTTTGATGACTGAGAGTGAGTTAGAGATTACCTTTGTTAACTCTGAGAATAACTTTGATGCCTTTGAGAATGACTTCTGAGAACATGGGTAGTATTTGAATGCGTCTTTGATGTAATGAAAAGTAACTTTGATGACTTAGAGAGAATATCTTTGATGAAAGATGATGTCTTAGAATAACTTTGATGACTTTGAGAACAAGTTTGTTAGCTCTGAGAAAGACTTTGTTGTCTTAGAGATTAACTTTGAGGAGTTAGAGAATGTCTTTGATGAATGGAAGTGAGTTAGAGAATAACATAACATGACTGAGAATAACTTTTATGAACAAAGTGAGTTACAAAATAACTTTGATGACTCTGTGAATAACATTTGATGACTTTGAGAACAAGTTTGATAGCTCAGAATAACTTTGTGGACAAAGTGAGTTACAAAGTAACTTTGATGACTCTGTGAATAACATTTGATGTCTTTGAGAACAATTTTGATAGCTCAGAATAACTTTGTGGACAAGAGATTAACTTTGATGAACAAAGACGTCTTAGAAAGTTTCTCTGATGAATGAAAAGGATGTCTTTGAGTGCAACTTTGATGTCTTTGAGTAAGTCCTTGATGTCTCGAAGAGTGTCTTTGACTATATTTCTTACTTAACGACTTATAATTTAGTTAGGAACAACGATGAATATGACTATTCTAGCGAAGTGAAAGGTTACTTTAGTTAAGAACAGTGTTGAACGAGGCTATTTCTGACTATTTTAAAATGAGAGAAGTGATATTTCAGTTAAGAAATGACAAGGAAACATGATGAAGTAACTATTTTTTAGTTGACCGATGAATACTTTTAGTTATGGAAAAAGACAAGACATGACGAAAGTGGCTATTTTAGTGCTCAACAAAGTATAAAATGTCAGTTAAGAATGACGATGATAGATATCTGTGACTATATTTTCTTATTTGACGAAAACATAATGGTTGTTACGAAATGATGAACGAGACTATTTTTAGTTGACCGATGAATACTTTTAGTTGAGCAAAAGACAAAACATGATGAACATGACTTTTTCTGATGATTGGCGGATAATTTTTAGATAAGAAATGACAATGAAACATGAAGAACACGGTTATTTTCTGATGAATGGGGAATATGTTTAGTTAAGAAATGATGAAAGTTATTATTTTAGTTGATTGACGATGGATAAAAACTAGTTATGAACAGTTTTGGAAAGTTTCCTTTGACAATTTTTTCTTGATGAAACATAGCGCCTGTTAAGAAAGTGCTGAAAAAAGTTTCCTTTGACAATTTTTAGCTAAGAGAAAGGTTGTTTAAGTTAAGAACATTGTTGAACGAGGCTATTTCTGACTATTTTTAGTTGACTGGATAATAAGTTTAGTTGAGAAATGACGAAAGTGACTATGTTTTAGTTGATTGGCGAAAGATTTTTTTAGTTATGAAATGACAATGAAACATGAAGAACATGGTTATTTTCTGATGACTAGGGAATAAGTTTAGTTATGAACAGTGTTGGAAAGATTCCTTTGACAATTTTTGGTTGATTGGATAATAAGTTAGTTGAGAAATGAGGAAAGTGACTATGTTTTTAGTTGATTGGCGAAAGATTTTTAGTTAAGAAGTTACAAGAAAGGTTTGTCTTTTGTAAATTTGGAACTGAATAAAGTGTAGATTTGTTTAAGAACGGGGTTGGTAGAACTATTAAGTTGACAACGAGAATTACTTTGATATAGTTTTGAAAATAAAACTTGGTGACTAAAATTGTTGAGGGAACTGTATTGCTGATGCTATTATTTGACAAAGAACTAGTTAGTGAATGGAAGAAACAAAGAACATAAAAAAAATGAGGTTAAGTAAGGGAATGAACACAGTGAACATACGGTGAACACAGAAAACATGTAAGAAAAAGTTGATGAATAGAGTGAACAAGCAGGGAATATGAACTTATAGAGAATATGAAGACATGATAAGGAACATAGGGAATACAAAGAATGAACACTGAACATGTGAAGAACAAGCTAAGAACATTGAGAACATGAATATTGAGTATAAAAAGTTATACAGAGAACATATGATGCACATGAAAATATGACAAAGAACATAGTGAACATACGGGGAAAAATGGCAGAAAAAATTTGAACTGAGCTTGCTGTGAACATTTATAGAACATGGAATGAACACAGAAAACATGGAAAAAATGTGAAGAACACAGCTGAATATAGAGAAAATATGCAAATACAGGGGGACAAGAGCTGGAGCTCTGTAACTGACTTGATCTTATTTACTACGTCTGAAATATGACTGTTTAAAATTTCAGGGGGATTGGACTGTTAGTAGCGAAAATGTGGTCTCTGTCAAATTTGGGTCTTTAATTGGACTCTGATTAATTTCGATCATGAACTGGACTCTGAATATTTTGGCACAAAGTAGACTCTGGCGAATTTTGCTAGAAAACTGGACTCTGATGAATTTCGATCAAGAACTGGACTCTGTCAAATTTTCACAGATTACAGGACACTGATGAAATTTGCTAGAAAACTGGACTCTGATGAATTTTGCTCACAAAGTGGACTCTGTTCATTTTTAGGTATAAAATGGACTCTGATGAAATATGAGCTAAAACTGTCTCTGACTAATTTGATCTCAAAGTAGACTCCGGCGAATTTCTGTTGATAATTGGACTCTGATGAAATATGAGCTAAATACTGTCTCTGACTAATTTTGCTCACAAAGTAGACTCTGACGAATTTTGCTAGAAAACTGGACTCTGATGAATTTCGATCAAGAACTGGACTCTGTCAAATTTTCACAGATTACAGGACACTGATGAAATTTGCTAGAAAACTGGACTCTGATGAATTTTGCTCACAAAGTGGACTCTGTTCATTTTTAGGTATAAAATGGACTCTGATGAAATATGAGCTAAAACTGTCTCTGACTAATTTGATCTCAAAGTAGACTCCGGCGAATTTCTGTTGATAATTGGACTCTGATGAAATATGAGCTAAATACTGTCTCTGACTAATTTTGCTCACAAAGTAGACTCTGACGAATTTTGCTCTCAAAGTGGACTCTGATGAATTTCGATCAAGAACTGGACTCTGATGAAATATGAGCTTAAAACTGGGCTCTGTTCAATTTGGTCTTTACAGATGAAATAGCCGTAAATGGATATAAAACTAAATGTTATGGATAAGTTGTCTGTTTTCCTTAACAAAACATCTAAGACAATATTCTCTGAAAATGGTCCTTTTACAAATTCGGTCATAAACATATAAATAAACTTCTATGATTATTTGAAACTCTGAAAATAGTTGTAAGGAAATAGGAGGAGGAGAGAGCGAGAGAGGAGGGACGGTCGAGATATTATTATGGAGAAGATAAGATACGATTACCGAGGTGACCTGAAGGCCGCGTCTGGCTGACGTCTAAAGTAAACACAGGTGAGACGACAGATTGCTATTTCTCCCATAAGGCCTTAACAAACTTCTAAGTCTCGGAAATTATTTTTCTCATAAGAACTTTAACAAACTCGTATGCCATTATTTTTCATTATAAGAATTCCCTAATTCCAAATCTGTGACTCCCCAAATTCACCTGAAAACCCTAAGGCGCTACACACGAATTTCCAGAAAAAAAAAAAAGTTGCCTGTGGCGCTTACACCCCACAGGGGTCCTCTGGCCAGAAAAAAAAAGTTGCCTGTGGCGCTTACACCCCACAGGGGTCCTCTCCCCAAAAAAAAAAGTTGCCTGTGGCACTTACTCCCTACTACTCCCACCCACCCTACCATCCCCCTCTCATCCCCCCAAACCCTCCCTCCTCTACCAGTTTCCCTAATACCAGATCCTCCCAGCTCCCATTCATCCCAGATCCCACAGGTCCTCCCCCAGAGGTGAAGCAGAAGAGAGTCAGTTTCAGGGTGATGTACTCGAACATAGATGGGATCACACTTAAAACAAGTGAACTAAGGGAAAGAGCAAAAGAAGTGAACCCAGATGTAATCGGACTCACTGAAACAAAACTCTCTGGAATAATAACGATTGCAGTGTTTCCCCAGGAGTACACAGTAATAAGGAAAGAGAAGGAAGGTAGGGGAAGAGGCAGAGTGGCCCTACTCATGAGAAAGGAATGGACTTTTAAGGAGATGGCTAGCCCGGGCTGTGAGAGGTTTAGAGACTACATAGCAGGCACCATGACAATGGGAGGACCAAGAATAGTAGTAGCATTAATATATAACCCTCCACCAAATGACAGAAGACCCTGCCGAGAGTATGAAAACAACAACATAGCAGTTAACACTATAATTGAGAGGGCAGCCTCTGCTGCCTGATGAAATAAATCCCACCTGCTCATCATGGGGGACTTCAATCACAGAAGGATTGACTGGGAGAACAAAGAACTGAATGGAGGCGAGGATACGTGGAGAGCCAAACTATTGGAGGTGGGGATAGACAAGAAAAAGGATAGACAGGAGGCACTGAACTACAGGCCAGTATCCCTAACCTGCATACCATGCAAGCTGATGGAGAAGATTGTGCGAAGAAAGCTAGTGGAACATCTGGAGCAAAAGAACTCTGCAACACAGCATCAACATGGGTTCAGGGATGGCAAGTCCTACCTCACAGGGTTACTTGAATTCTACAACCAGGCAACAAAAATAAGGCAAGAAAGAGAAGGGTGGCCAAACTGCATATTTTTGGATTGCCTGAAAGCCTTTGACACAGTACCACACAAGAGGCTAGTGAAAAAGATGGAGATGCAGGAAAGAGTGAAAGGGAAGGTACTCCATTGGATAAGGGAGTACCTAAGCAACAGGAGACAGCGAGTCAGTGTGAGGGGTGAGGTCTCAGATTGGCGAAACATGTCAAGTGGAGTCCCGCAGGGGTCAGTCCTTGGACCTGTTTCTGATATATGTAAATAATCTCCCAGAGGGTATAGGCTCGTTTCTCTCAATGTTTGCTGATAATGCAAAAATTATGAGGAGGATTGAAACAGAGGATGATAGTAGGAGGTTACAAGATGACCTAGACAGACTGAGTAAATGGTCCAACAAATGGCTGTTGAAGTTCAACCCGAGTAAATGCAAAGTAATGAAACTAGGTAGTGGAAACAGGAGGCCAGACACAGGCTACACAAAAGGAGATGAAGTACTTAATGAAACGGACAGAGAGAGAAAGATCTAGGAGTTGATATCACACCAAACCTGTCTCCTGAAGCCCACATAAAAAGAATAACGTCTGAGGCAATTGCGAGGCTGGCTAAAATCAGAACAGCGTTCAGGAACCTGTGTAAGGAATCATTCAGAATCTTATATGCCACATATGTACGACCTATCCTGGAGTATGTGGCCCCAGCATGGAGCCCGTAACTTGTCAAGCACAAAACGAAGCTGGAAAAAGTTCAAAGGTATGCCACTAGACAAGTCCCAGAACTAAGAGGTATGAGTTACGAGGAAAGGCTGCGGGAAGTGCACCTTACGACACTGGAAGACAGAGGAGTAAGGCAAAATTATGAACACAACCTACAAAATCCTCAGGGGAATCGACCGGGTAAACAAGGATAAACTATTTAACACTGGTGGTACGTGAACAAGGGGACACAGGTGGAAACTGAGTACCCACATGAGCCACAGAGACGTTAGTAGGAACTTTTTCAGTGTCAAAGTAGTTAAAGGATGGAATGCATTAGGCAGTGATGTGGTGGAGGCTGACTCCATACACAGTTTCAAAAGTAGATATGATAGAGCCCAGTAGGATCAGGATTCTGTACACCAGTGGATTTACAGTTGAGAGGCGGGATCAAAGAGCCAAAGCTCAACCCACGCAAGCACAAATAGGTGAGTATACACACACACAGAGGAACGGTGATATACGTAGGGTACCATGTGGAGGTGAGGAAACATAGAGAGCGAAACTGTTGGAGGAGGCAACTATAAACCTCAGCATGTCAGCATGTCAAGGGTCCCACGAGAATGAGAGACAACGATGAACCAGCAAGACTCGACGTAGTATTCATTCTGAACGATTCAGATATAAGGGAAATGGGTCACAAAGCCCCCGTGGTTATGAGTGATCACGATGTACTGTTATTTGAGTATCTGGTCGAAGAACTGTTTATGTTCTCGAGGAAGGGACCACAAAGCATGAGGCCAGCATTCCGGAAGGGAAACTATGACGAGATAAGAAAATTCCTAACTGATATAGCTTGGGAAACAGAGCTCAGAGGAAAGACGGCTCAAGACATGATGGACTACATCACAAAGACGTGTTAGGAGGCAGTAGACAAGTTCGTTACAATGCAGAAGTAAAAGGTAGTGGAGAAACTATAGAAACAACAGAGCACTAGAGAGCAGAGAAAGATACCAGAGTGCCAGGAATGAATACGTCAGGGTGAGAAGAGAGGTAGAGAAGCAATATATAAATGACATAGCAAGCAAGGCAAAGACTCAACCCAAACTGCTGCATAGCCACACCAGGAGGAAAACAACAGTGAAGGAACAAGTAATAAAATTGAGGATAGGGGTAGAAAGATTCACTGCAAACAACAAGGAAGTGTGCGAGGAACTCAATAAGAAATTCCAGGAGGTCTTCACCTCAGAGCAAGGATAAGTCAAAGAGATAAGAAAAGGAATATCAAATCAGACACCACTAGAGGAGTTTGTGATTACCAGTTGGGTGGTGGGAAAGCATCTGATAGAGTGGGATGTGACAAAGGCTATAGGCCCGGATGGAACCTTTCCATGAATTCTAAAGGAGGAGCAATAGCACTGTGCCTGCCACTCTCCATGGTGTATAACAAATCACTGGCAACAGGTGAACTGCCAAAAATTTGGGAGACGGCCAATGTAGCCCCAATATACAAGGAGGGTGATAGGCAAGATGCACTGAACACTACTATACCACAAGAACCATGTGCGTGTTGGAGATTATCCCTCCAACTTTTCCACTTGATACGTGTGAGTGGGAGAGTTAAACCCACCAAATTGTCCACATGATTCGTATGAGTGTGAGAGTTAAAACCTACAACTATACCACACTTCCACCAAAAAATACTACTACAAACAACCAATACCACAAACAACCACTACACTAACAAACAATATCACCAACAACCACCACCACTAACAACCAATACCACCAACAACCAATCTCACCATGAACCACTTCTACCAACGACAAACAATTTCACCATCAACCACCACCACTAACAACCAATACCACCAACAACCACTCTCACCATGAACCACTTCTACCAACGACAACCAACTACAACAACTACCACTAACAACTACTACCACTAACAACCACTAACTCTAACAACCATTATCCACTTCCACCAACACCCACAGCCTCCTACAAATACTACCGCCAACAACCACAACTACCAACAACCACTACCACAAACATCTACTACCATCAACAACTACAACCACAACGACTAACAACAACTACCACGAACAACAACAACCTCCAAAAACCACAACTACTAACAACCACTACCACTATGAACAAACAAGCAACCACTACCACCAACAACCAATTCTACCAACAACTACTACCACAAGCAACCATTACCACCAACAACCACAACCACCAACAGCCACAACCACCTACAACCACTACTACCAACAACCACAACCACCTACAACCACTACTACCAACAACAACCAACTACAAGAAATATCACCAACAACTACTACCACCAACAACCACTACCACTATGGGATGGTATAGTGAAGGTATAATGGTAGTGTGGTGGTGATGTGGTGGTGTGGTGTAGTAATACGGTGCGGTGGTGTGGTAGTGTGGTGGGGCTATGCAGTAATTACAGTGTGGTAGCTGTGATGTGGTAGTAGTGGGGTACTGGTTGTGGTGGTTATGGAAGTTTGTTGAGGTAGTATCGTGCGGTGGTGTGGTAGTGGTGACATTGTGTAATAATGTGGTGGAATTGTGTGATAGTGTGGTGGGGTTGTGAAGTAGTGTGGTGGGGTTGTATTGTAGTGTGGTAGGTATGTGTGATATTGTGGTTGGACAGTATGGTAGTGTGATGGGGTTGTCTGGTTAGTCTGGGTGGGTTCTGTGATAGAGTAGTGGTGTGGTAATTGTGGTGTGGTAGTGTGGTGGGGTGGTGTGTGTCGGAAAATCTGACACCATTTAATAATCATACAGATAATAATTGCTGCTGTATTACCAACAAGTTACCCATAGAAAACGTAACTTGTAGTGGAATTACCGTCTAAAGAAAACGGGATATCATCACCACATACAATTATATTCTCCACCTATTATGGTGGGAATTATTCTTAAATACATTAGTCTTTGGACTTTACCATCATAAAAACATCTTATATAAATTAACTTAATTATCAATATTAAAGTAGAGTAAATGTGACCCTTCTATCACTTTCTGAAATCTGGACAATGTAAGCCAGGCGTCAGTGAGGAAGGAGGGCAGCCATTGTTGTGTCACCTCCGAGACGTGTGGAGCAAATTCGGCTCCTATCATATCTGGACAATGTCGGCCAGTAGCGTTAATAGTATGGAGTGTTAGACATTGCCATTGTTGATACTAGACCAGAGGCTCACAGGGAGCAAATTCGGCTCCTGTTAATTTTACTTGGACGAAGTGTTATGGAAACCAAAGGTGTACCATTATCACACGCTGTCCACAAATTCAAGTTAAGTGTCTTTCCGAAACCCGTATATCTATCATTAGTGGCCATTAATGTCATTGGGTAGGGTGGACCGGTTAGATCACGAAATCGCCTCATACTAAAGGTAATTAAGCCAGGTCTTCAATGTTCCATGTACAGTATTTTCTCTGATATACTTGTCATATATAGGATTCTGGCTTTACAGCTAGCGCCCTTTTAACAGGTCAAGACGAGGAAGCAAGGCTTTGTGCATCAGTTACTGGGTGATGGAAGCTACCTCAAAGAGGATAATTTGGTGTCTACACCCTAGTTATACCTGGTGGACTAACCTGCCGTACTATAAGATAAGGAATCTCTTCAATGTATGTAGTCTATTACTGTAGTTTGATTGGCTGCATATATAAATTTAATAAACCCCCCTAATGTGTAGAGGATCGATTTGTGAGATTATGAGATTATTGCAGAAATACAGTCCACTTATCATTATACAAATTGCTATCGAAGTATATAAATTAACGTAAATATAAATTCATATAAATTAAATAAATATAAATCTCACAGGTCGGTTCCCACATTATTTGATCATCTTCGAACCGGATGACGGATTATTTGATCCTTTGAACCCACATTTGGTCATCTTAGTACCGGATGAACCAGTTAAACAGTGGATTCATTAAATATACTAGTGCAGTGTTATTTAAACAAAGCCAGCAGTCAATGATGGCGGCGTTGCCTCAAGTCAGTTCAGGAGCCCCGCTCAGTTCAGTTCAGCCTCATCAGCGGTTTCATGCACACGCACAGATTTGGTGGCGTGTTATTTCGTGAAATGACAGCGCTAATATTGAAGCCAGCCAAATTAGTGGATGTGTCCTCGCAAGATTGTCCACGGATTTTGTGGTGTTAAATTTCGCGAGAGATTATCCACGAATTTTGTGGACTTTATTTCGCGAGGTCACTAATAATATTTAATACTTCTAGATAATATTAGAAGTTTCATAGAGGCTAATTAAGAGGCTATTATCAATAATTGTGTATATTATTTCTCCAAAATAGAGAATTATTTAATATATATTGCACTAGTGATCACAGTATAATATTTACTAATTGCCAACCCACAACAGGGTAGGATATTAACATTGACTAGTTGAACTATTATTGCTCATCCTAGTCCCATTATTACCATAGTCAGTTGTACTATATTGAATAACCTAACACCATTAATGAATGGTGCAGACCCTATTTTGGGTGTAATTTTTATCAACTCGAATTGAGTTGTATATATAATAATTTACTTATGATCATTACACCTTTGAGTGATTAATTAGTGTCTCTTCCATCCTAGGGTGATATAGAAGAGCTAACCTAAAGGTACTTCCAGTGACACTGGTTTATCACTCAAATCATTAGTGTGTATGATTGTATATATATAATGTGTATTAATTTCAAGTGCTAACCTCTAGTAGAGGTAGGATTATTGCCTAGTGAGTGCAGAATTTGACCCTAGGCTACCATCAGTGCTTGTTCAGTATTATGAGCAGCCCAAGTACAAGCCCCACAAGGCTTCACCAACTAGCCAGTATGGATAATGCAGGGAGAATGAAAAGAACCCTTGTAGGTCTTAAAGGCCACTTAACAAGACAGATCAAGAAATGTGAAGATTTGTCACAACAATCTCAAGTTGATTATGCTGACCTGGAAAGCTATTATCAAGCAGCTGCAGGTAAATTTGAGCAAATCAAATGCCAAATGGCTGTCCTTGTGGGGACAGACTACTACCATCAATTCATCGGTAGCCCTACTAAATATCAGGGTATAACCATGTTAAACTCTGCAGGAGGTAAATTACTCTCAGGCAAAGTATCAAGCCTGAGGAGACCTATGCCTGCAGATAAACATTACCAGTAGAAATCTAAATTTGTCAGCTGATTATATTTCTCCAGTAGCATTATACTAAGGAGATTACAGCTGACTATAGTAACAGAGGTTGATGTTAGTATGATCATTTAAAGCTGAAGATGAGTTCATGAGGCCTCAGTGGCATATCAGTGAACAGTAGCCTAAACAGCTACAAGTCACTGCGACCAATGTCACTGAACCCACTGCAGTCTCAGAACCATTCTTTACTTTAATGATGAGCTATTCAATCTTCTGAATCAATTAACTAAATTAAACCCCAATAAATCTGATGACTGATTTGATACATTTATTATTTAATCAAGATGTATTCCATGGGCCTCAGTGTTTATATATCAGTGACCAGTTACCTGAACAAACTTCAAGTTATATCTAATGTCACTGATCTCACTGCAGTCCCTGAATCATACTTGACTGTAGTACTTGATCACATTCAGTCTTCTGGGTTAAATAATATGTAATAAGGCTTGAATATTAGCCTTTCAAGAGTTGACAGGGAAATGAAATCGCATTAGACTTCTAACCCCTGCAACTCTAGTACGGGACATCCGTCCTGTACGAACAGACACACAAATGTGTGATTACTAACTACTAACATCAAATTAATCTAATAATTCGAAGGAGGAGTATCGGTGTTCGTCTGTTCTAATTAGGACTTCGACCCGTGAGCAGCCCCTGGGGAATTATGTCGGAAAATCCGACACCATTTAATAATCATACAGATAATAATTGCTGCTGTATTACCAACAAGTTACCCATAGAAAACGTAACTTGTAGTGGAATTACCATCTAAAGAAAACGGGATATCATCACCACATACTATTATATTCTCCCCCTATTATGGTGGGAATTATTCTTAAATACATTAGTCTTTGGACTTTACCATCATAAAAACATCTTATATAAATTAACTTATTTATCAATATTAAAGTAGAGTAAATGTGACCCTTCTATCACTTTCTGAAATCTGGACAATGTAAGCCAGGCGTCAGTGAGGAAGGAGGGCAACCATTGTTGTGTCACCTCCGAGACGTGTGGAGCAAATTCGGCTCCTATCATATCTGGACAATGTCGGCCAGTAGCGTCAATAGTATGGAGTGTTAGACATTGCCATTGTTGATACTAGACCAGAGGCTCACAGGGAGCAAATTCGGCTCCTGTTAATTTTACTTGGACGAAGTGTTATGGAAACCAAAGGTGTACCATTATCACACGCTGTCAACAAATTCAAGTTAAGTGTCTTTCCGAAACCCGTATATCTATCATTAGTGGCCATTAATGTCATTGGGTAGGGTGGACCGGTTAGATCACGAAATCGCCTCATACTAAAGGTAATTAAGCCAGGTCTTCAATGTTCCATGTACAGTATTTTCTCTGATATACTTGTCATATATAGGATTCTGGCTTTACAGCTAGCGCCCTTTTAACAGGTCAAGACGAGGAAGCAAGGCTTTGTGCATCAGTTACTGGGTGATGGAAGCTACCTCAAAGAGGATAATTTGGTGTCTACACCCTAGTTATACCTGGTGGACTAACCTGCTGTACTATAAGATAAGGAATCTCTTCAATGTATGTAGTCTATTACTGTAGTTTGATTGGCTGCATATATAAATTTAATAAACCCCCCTAATGTGTAGAGGATCGATTTGTGAGATTATGAGATTATTGCAGAAATACAGTCCACTTATCATTATACAAATTGCTATCGAAGTATATAAATTAACGTAAATATAAATTCATATAAATTAAATAAATATAAATCTAACAGGTCGGTTCCCACAGTGTGGTAGTGTGGTGGAGTGATGTGGTAGTATTTCATGATAATTTTGTGGTAATAATGAGTGTTGGCATAGTATGGTGGTGTGGTAGGGTGGTGTAGTAGTGTGATGAGGTAGTGTGATGAGGCAGTGTGGTGTGGTGGCATGTTTCTGTGGTAATATGGTGTGGTGGCATGGTGTGGGGGTTTGGTGTGGTTGTGGAAGTATGGTGTAGTAGTGTGTGGGTGGTGAGGTAGTATGGTGGAGTGGTCTGGTTGTAAGGTAGGGTGGTGTGGTATAGTGTGGATTGTGTGGTGGTGTTGTGTGGTGGTGTATTGTGGTAGAGGTAGTGTGTGGTTGTGATGTGGTGTAGTATGTAGAGGTAGTGTGTGGTGGTGTTGTGGTGTAGTGGTAGAGGAAGTGTATGGTTGTGGTATGGCATAGTGTGGTAGTGGTAGTGTATGGTTTGGTGTGGTAGTGGTGGTGTGTAGTGGTAGTGGTGGTGTGTGGTGGTGGTCTTGGAGGTGGTGATGATAGTAAAGGTTGTTTTAGTGAAAGTAGTGGTAGTGAAGGTGGTGGTAGTAGTGGTAAGGGAGGACTTGGTGAGGGTAGTAGTGGAGGTGGTGATTGTGGTGTGGGTAGTGGAGGTGCTGGTGGTGGTGGTAGTGAAGGTGCTGGTGGTGGTGTTAGTATTGGAGGGGCTGGTGATGGTGGAAGTTTAGGTGGTATTGGTGGTAGTGGAGGTGGTTGTGAAGGTGATGATAGTGGAGGTCTGGTGATGGTAGTGGAGCTCATACCTCTCAGTTCCGGAACGAGTCTGGTGGCATACCGCTGAATCTTCTCTAACTTTGTCTTGTGTTTAACTAAGTATGGACTCCAAGCTGGAGCTGCATATTCCAGGATTGGTTTGACATAAGTGTTATACAGGGTCCTGAACGATTCCTTACATAAGTTTCTAAAGGCAGTTCTTATGTTGGCAAGTCTAGCATATGCTGCTGAGGATATCCTTTTGATTTTGAGGCTTCTGGGGACAGGTTCGGTGTGATATAAACCCCCAGATCTTTCTCTCTATTTGCCTCTTGTAAAATTTCACCTCCCAGACGGTACTTCGTGTTCAGCCTTCTGCTCCATTCGCCTAATTTGATTACTTTGCACTTACCTGAGTTGAATTTAGTAGCCATTTTCTAGACCATTCCCCCAGCCTGTCCAGATCGTCCTGTAGTCTCTGTCTATCATCATCTGTCTTGATTCTTCTCATAATTTTTGCATCATCAGCTAACATTGAGAGGAATGAGTCTATACCCTCTGGGAGATCGTTTATATATATTAGAAACAGGATGGGTCCAAGTACAGAGCCCTGTGGGACTCCGCTGGTGACTTCTCGCCACTCTGATGTCTCCCCCTCACAGTTACTCGCTGTTTCCTGTTGCTTAGATACTCCCTTATCCACTGGAGTAATTTACCTTTTACTCATGCCTGTTGCTCCAACCTTCTTAACAACCTTTTATGAGGTCTTCCTGACAGTCCAAGAAAATGCGGTCTGCCCACCCTTCTTTTTCTTGTCTAATTTTTGTTGTTTGGTCATAATTCTTGCTGCTTGGTCTCTATTAACCTTGTGAGGAACGATTTACAATCTCTGAACCCATGCTGGTGGTGTGTTACAAAGTTGTTTCCCTCCAGATTCTCTGAGCCTTTTTCTCACGATCTTCTCCATCGGCAGGCTATGAGTCACAATAACGTGGCTGAAGTATGTCGACCAGACCACACACTAGATGTTGAAGGGACGACGACGTTTCGGTCCGTCCTGGACCATTCTCAAGTCGATTGTGATGAGGAGGTAGAGACAGGCAATAAATAGGCAAGAGAGAGCTGAGGAGGAAAGTAAAGTGTAGGGGATAGTAGTAATTATGAGAACTGCAGAGGGCCTATTGGCCTATACGAGGAAGCTCCTATTATAACCACCGAATGAGAAGGAGATAGTAATAGGAATCAGAAGAGGATAGCAAGGGAGCGTAGGAGAAGACAATGAACAGAAAAAGGGGAGAAGAGAGAAAGAAAAGGAAAGAGAAAGAAAGATAAATGGAAGGGGAAAGCTTATATTAAGTCACGTTTGTTAGAAAGAATAGAGCATTTGAGTATATACTGTGAAAGGGAAGAGTCCACAGCAACAAAGCCAGGACTCAAGTTCATGTTGGGTACATTGTGTATCAGAGCCGATTCTACAAGACGGTGTTTGTGTAGAGTAGAGGCAGGAAAGATTATTTTGGAGGAAGACCAATCAATGGGATAATTAGAATCCCTCACATGGCAGAAGAGAGCATTGTTAGTGTCTGCAGACTTAACACTTCTCTTGTGTTCTTTAAGTCTGTCATTCAGTGTACGGCCAGTTTCGGCAAAGTATTGGAGAGGACAAGATGGACAGGAAATAGAGTAGACACCAGCAGCATTAGAAGCAGGAAGAGCAGTGTGAACTAGATTGCTACGAAGTGTGTTCGTTTGTACATCACCACTGTACAAACCTAGCTCTACTCCCCTAGAAGTACTTACCAAGCTGTACTCACCTAATTGTTCTAACCTATTTTCACTTCCCTAGTTTTACTCATGTAATTGTACTCGCCAACCTGTATTTACCAAGCAGTGCTCACCAAGTTGTACTCACCAACATGCACTCCCCCTAGTTGTCACGTGTGGTTGTACTCACCTACTGGTATTTACCAACTTTTATTCACCAAGCAGTGCTCACCAAGTTATTCTCACCTATATATTCTCCCCTAGTTGTACGCATGTAGTTGTACTCACTTACTTGTATTTATCTAGCATTGCTCACCAAGTTGTACTCAGCTACCTGTATTTATCTAGCATTGCTCACCAAGTTGTGCTCAGCTACCTGTACTCTCCTACTTGTTCTCATGTAGTTGTACTCACCTACTTGTATTCACCTAGCAGTGTTCACCAAGATTTACTAACCTTCATGTTGCACTTTACTCACCTCCTAGTTGCACTTACCTGGTTGTACTCACCTACTTGTGTTTCAGTGATATTTAATGTTAAATCTGCTATAATACAGATGCATGTGATAGAGGTATTTTGATACACTTGAATTTTTTCATTAAAAAAAGTTAGAATAAATGTTGCGTATGTCATTCATTGATCTATGAAACAACATTTTAGTTAATGTAATTTACACAAAGTGCATAAATATTATTTAAACAATGAAAACTGTATTATTTAATATAAATAATTTAGCAAATAGTGTTATAAAAGCAATTTTTATCAAAATTATATTAAAACAATTAATAAAAGATTAAATTAAGTGAATGTTTTGCACATCTCAAATACAACTAAGACACGATATTTACAGATAATATTATTGTACATTACAAAATGACATAAATTTAATATATAAACATGAACACAGTTTTAATATATAAAGGAACAAATAGTATTAGATAAGTCAATACATTAGTAATATCACCTAAAACTTCCATTCCAATCTTTGAGTACCTAAATTTTTCAAGAATTTTTCATACATCTATGAACAACATTTATTATTTATATATGTAATGTACATAAATTTAATGTTTACTCATGAACAAACAATTTTTTTTAATATATATAAAGAAGAAACTAGTGATAGAAAAGGCAGCGTTTACCATATTACATAAATAAATACTTTAACCATTCAAGGGTTAAAGGTTTCTCATGTGCCTGTGGAGCCGCACGTGCAACTTGTGTTTCCCCACAATCTTGTTGAAACGTTACTGGAGGTTGCTGCAACGTTTTGTGTTTGATGGGTCATCACCCACATATGGTTGCCGTGTCATCACCCACATATGGTTGCCGTGTCATCACCCACATATGGTTGCCGTGTCATCACCCACATATGGTTGCCATGTCATCACCCACATATGGTTGCCATGTCATCACCCACGTATGGTTGCCATGTCATCACCCACATATGGTTGCCATGTCATCACCCATATATGGTTGCCGTGTCATCACCCACATATTGTTGCCATGTCATCACCCACATATGGTTGCCATGTCATCACCCACATATGGTTGCCGTGTCATCACCCACATATGGTTGCCGTGTCATCACCCACATATGGTTGCCATGCCATCACCCACATATGGTTGCCATGTCATCACCCACGTATGGTTGCCATGTCATCACCCACATATGGTTGCCATGTCATCACCCACATATGGTTGCCGTGTCATCACCCACATATTGTTGCCATGTCATCACCCACATATGGTTGCCATGTCATCACCCACATATGGTTGCCGTGTCATCACCCACATATGGTTGCCGTGTCATCACCCACATATGGTTGCCGTGTCATCACCCACATATTGTTGCCATGTCATCACCCACATATGGTTGCCATGTCATCACCCACATATGGTTGCCGTGTCATCACCCACATATTGTTGCCATGTCATCACCCACATATGGTTGCCATGTCATCACCCACATATTGTTGCCGTGTCATCACCTACTAATGACTGTTGTGTCATCACCCACATATGGTTGCCGTGTCATCACCCACATATTGTTGCCGTGTCATCACCCACATATTGTTGCCATGTCATCACCCACATATTGTTGCCGTGTCATCACCCACATATTGTTGCCGTGTCATCACCCACATATTGTTGCCGTGTCATCACCCACATATTGTTGCCGTGTCATCACCCACATATTGTTGCCGTGTCATCACCCACATATGGTTGCCGTGTCATCACCCACATATTGTTGCCATATCATCACCCACATATTGTTGCCGTGTCATCACCCACATATTGTTGCCGTGTCATCACCCACATTTTGTTGCCGTGTCATCACCCACATATTGTTGCCATATCATCACCCACATATTGTTGCCGTGTCATCACCCACATATTGTTGCCGTGTCATCACCCACATTTTGTTGCCGTGTCATCACCCACATATGGTTGTCATGTCATAACCTACTAATGACTGTTGTGTCATAACCCACAAATGTTTGCCGTGTCATCACCCACTATAATGACCACAATGTCATCACTTACTAATGGTTGCCATTGATAAAGCGAATTTGAAGAAAAATGTCTGTCATCAGTTTTCACACTGTGGCGAGGCCGCTGTTCATCAGTTATGATTGAATAGTCATTGACATCGCTACAATCTCTAATTAATAATATTAATAAGAAGTAATTCACACAAAGAAACCACGTTGACTTGATGTGTCAATGAGAAAACTAGTGGGAGCCATGAGTAGGGCTCGAACCTGTTTGCTGGTGTCCCCTAAGGTACTCTCTTGACCAGTATGTTCAGCCCCTCCTGATGAAAAGAATTACAACCTGAGATTCACCTGAGTCCTGAAGTGTTCCTATGAATTACACTGTAGCCTAAACAGGGGTTTACACACAGGACCGATTATTGACTCTTTGCTTGTAGTCGAGGAATTCCAGGTTGCAATGCTTTTTGACCATGTTGTGGTGTAGTGGTATAGAGCGTCCCTGGACATACCCAGCACATAGGTTCGAACCCTCCTCAATAGAGCTTATTGATTTTCTTAAGGACCGAGTGCATGCAATTTTTTTTCAAAATATGAAAAATTCGATTTTTTTTAAACAAATCTTCCGTTATTTGACATCAGCGCCGTGAAATTTTTTCCCAATATAATAAGAAATGTTTTTTTTTACGAATTTAATTAAAAAAATGCGTGTGTGACTGGCAGTAACTGGTACTAATAATAACGATAACTCCTCCTATTTACTGGCAATCAGGAATAAAGAGATGCATGCACCTGTCCGATGCACAAAGAAGACCAGTAGTAGTAAGGAGGGCCTATAAAGTGTATACGCTGCTGGTGCCACCTGAAGGGCCAGATTTCACATATAATAATGCGTTAGTATGTTATTATCTGTTGTTCATTTAAATATCAAATAAATACATTGCCCAATGGCAATATTTTTTATGTCCCATTGTACAAAAAGCTGACAACCACTTGTTTTTAGAGTTTTTTTTCTCTCCTTTGTTCCTATGCGGATTTTGTTGCGACGTCTACATCTTGGAGAATGCAAATCCTAGCTAAGCATTTTAAGTTGGAACGAAATTGGTCAACATGTTAATCAGCCACAGATGGCAGAAGTTGTGACTTTTATTTTTTTGGCCGATTTATTTTCAAAGAATAGAGTTCAGACTCTATTATCTTTTGTTATTTAGCTTGTATTGATGAATGAAGACCAGATAAGGGCCTTATCACTTATATATGGGCAATAAAGTTACAGCAATATATGTTTCATTATAAGAACATGAGAATTAAGGTAACTGCAGAAGGCCTATTGGCCTATAGGAGACAGCTCCAATTTATATCCACCCAATCTCATTTATACATATGTCTAACCTACTGTTAGACAGTTCAGGGGCCCAGAGTCTGTTTTACAGTTATTCCTAACATATTCCTATATATTTTTTTTTTGGGGGGGGAGTAATTTTTTCTTGACTTCATTTCAACATATATTGACCTACTAATTACATATTTTCCTAATTACATATTTTCCACTACAAATGCCCAGCAATCTTAATTAAAACTTACAAGATAGATAAATTAGAAGTACTATATTCGTTGTCAAAAACTTTAAATGCATTTTTCTCTATTGAAAATATTTTCAACTCAGAGACCTAGAAAAAATTCAGTTTCTGACCGATTCTCACTATTTTTATATATAATGTACAAAGTTCTTAGTTCTAAGGTTTCCTCTGAATCGTTTACTCATAAAGCCATAACGTTTGGAGTTATAAATATTTTGAGTATAAATTTGGTTCATATATGGATTGCCACATTCAAAAAGTCTTTTACAGAAAACTATACTCCTAAACAATAATTTTCTCATGAACGTTATATGCCATTCTGAGACCATAATGAATAAGACAACAATTGATGACATTATAAAATATTTTTAGCTATTTGAAGTTGTGATTTTATGTTCTTTTTTTATTTTTGTCCATGGTATGATGATGATCCATTAGGAAAAGTTGGAGCATTTACCATGACGATTATGCACACAAAGAATTAAGTGTGTTTGAGGAAGATTCGGTACATATGCACCGGTCCCCTTAATACTAATCATATTAATTTTTTATAAAATACATTCAGGAACATGTTATAGTGGTTAATTTATAGTTACATAAATTGTATAATAATATATAAAAGAACTAAAGAGGCAGACTTGTTGTGTAGGTAATGATTGCCACAACATCTGTTGACGGGAGAAGTGCGAGGCTGTGGGAGAGGTACCAGGTGAGCCCCCACCTGCCACACCACACATTGCAGGTAGGGCGGTGGACACTAACTTCAACTACACCAATGTTCGGGCCACCGCAAGACAATGTGGTATCCACCGGGGCTCGGATGCTGCCCACAGGAAGGCAGTTAGTAAGGAACAGCCCTCGTAGTGATAATTGCGTCATTTATAAAATACCTTGTAAGGAATGTAATAAGTTCTATGTCGGGCAAACATCTAAAGATTTAAAATGTAGAATATCGCAACATAAATACTCTGTAAGACATGGCCAATTGTCTAATGCTTTGTTTGTGCATTTGTCAGAAAAAGCTCACCAAATTGATTGGGAGAGTGCTTCTTCTATAACAAATTGCAAAAGCACCTATAACAGAATCATAATTGAATCTGCTTTGATACAGATCACCAAAGAAAGTAATTTGAATATTAGCAGAGGTCTATATAACTTAGATCCATTTCTAATAGATCAGCTAAAGGGCGATTTAAGTAGGATCATTGAAAAACATTTGTCTCACTAATTTATTGTATATATTTACCTCTTTGTTATAATTACCTATGTATATATATAAGTTGTTGCGTAAAAGTTGTTTTAAATCCAGGTCTGGGTACTGAACGTCGCTGAGCTCAGATTAACGTCGCTGAGATTAAAGTCGTTGAGATTAACTGCCAATCGGTGATTCAAGGATGAGCCAGGTGGAAATTTCTCTGCCCTCCACTCTGATGGGATCATTTAAGCTCGTCGTGTCACGACAGGAAGAAAATAGGCTGAAAATTGAAGCGTTAGGATGAGTATTAGTCGTTTTAATACTAGAAAATTCCATATGGTTCATTGAGTTTGCCGGAGATGGATTTTCAGGTCCCTAAATACCCCAAAATTATAAATATTTGATATACCTATTGTACCTGATATATATATACCTGATATACCAATTTATAATATATTATTTAATCAACCACACTACCTGAATTTGCGGCCCAAACCTACTCTATATTTCCCCCAATTCCTCACCTCATATAACTAAAATATACTAACTGTTTTATTCTCAGGTGGAAGCCAAACAGACGTAATTAAGATGTGCTACGATAACAGGTTAAAATTTAATACAGTTTTATTTTCCAGTTTGTATATTGTTGCTATTTTTTTCCCCTTGCTGCTGGTTTATTATTTCATATATTTTTATTGACTTTTTTGTTTAAATAAACATTGACACACACAAACACACACATACAAGTATATACAAACAGATATAACAAAACATACATAAAAACAGACCCAATAACACTCACACACACACACACACACACACTATACACGCACACACACACACACACACACACACACACACACACACACACACACACACACACACACACACACATTATACACACAGGCACTACGACCATACAACCTGTCCAATTGGCAGCACAAACCTGGTGATTATCATTATTTAAGTATTTTTAAATTATTGTGAATAACATAGACAAACACGCCTGAATTTTTAAAAATATTTAAGGTGAATTTTTATATTGAAAATTCCATAAAACATCATGTTAATAAACAAATTATCGTTATATTCATCAATTTATTATATGGGAATTAAGATATTGATGAATGGGATGTTTCGAGGGAGGGAAGGAGGGAGATTTCAGGGGAAAGCGCAATATTCTAAACAAAGCACAGGAACGTAGTATACCATACAAATTGAATAGATCGTATACTAATGACCCAAAGTGGATAACAAAGAATTTGAAGAACCTTATAGGTAAAAAGAGAGCTTGGTACAAAAGGATTAAAAATGGGGAGGTCACTTTAGAACAGGAATTCGTACAACTGGTTAGAAATGTTAAAAAAGAGATAAGGAAAGCAAAAAGAAACTATGAAGTTCGCATAGCAGGGCAAGCAAAGACAAATCCTAAAGGGTTTTTTCAGTTATATCGTACTAAGACTAGGGAAAGGATAGGTCCATTAAAAACTGAGACAAGTCAAATAACAGATAGTGATGAAGAGATGAGTAGTATTTTTAATAAATATTTTGTATCTGTATTTACTAAAGAGGAACTTAACAATATGCCTTCAGCCGAACAGTACATTTGTCAGCGTTAGGCTGCATTTGCCAATCCTTTGACCATTTCGGGGCCTTGTGTGGATCGACTTGAGGTGATGGTGGGTCCTCCTCCGAATTGGTTTCCCTGCCGATTTTCGTGTGGTCGGCGGATTTGCAAGTGCTGCTGCTCGGACCTGAGTCTGAGTCATTTGTATGTGTTGTGAACGACAGGGGTCCCAGGGCAGAGCCCTGAGGTACTCCACTGGCAGCGTTGTCCCACTCTGACTTGGCCCCATTTATATTGGCTCTCTGTTTCCCGTGGAGTAGCCGTGCCCTGATCCAAGTATATGTAGCACCCCCAATACCATGAGCTTCTGTTTTTTTAGTTAGTCTTTCATGTGGCACTGTATCACTGGAAAGGCGAAGAGTTAGGGGTGACATGATAGAGGTTTACAAGTGGATGAATGGACATAACCGGGGGGATATTAATAGGGTATTAAAAGTATCAACACAGGACAGAACACGAAACAATGGGTATAAATTGGATAAGTTTAGATTTAGGAAAGACTTGGGTAAATACTGGTTCAGTAACAGGGTTGTTGATTTGTGGAACCAATTGCCGCGTAACATTGTGGAGGTGGGGTCCCTCGATTGTTTCAAGCACGGGTTGGACAAGTATATGAGTGGGATTGGGTGGTTATAGAATAGGAGCTGCCTCGTATGGGCCAATAGGCCTTCTGCAGTTACCTTTGTTCTTATGTTCTTATGTTCTTATGAACAAGTCTATGTGGGTGGGGACGAGGACAGGTTGACGAGTTTAGCAGTTACCAGGGAGGATGTTCTTAAACAAATAGTAAAACTCAAACCAAACAAATCCCCAGGGCCGGATGAAGTGTTTGCTAGGGTGCTTAAAGAATGCAAAGAGGAGCTTTGTGACCCACTGTCAACCATATTTAATAAATCAATAGAGTCAGGCAGAGTGCCAGAGTTTTGGAAAGTTGCTAATGTGATACCAGTTTTTAAGAAAGGAGATAGATCACTTGCGTCTAACTATCGACCAATTAGCCTAACGTCTATTGTGGGAAAGTTACTCGAATCTATAATAGCAAATAAAATTCGTCTTCATCTTGAAAAACATAAATTAATAATTGAGTCGCAACATGGTTTTATAAATGGCCGTTCATGTTTAACAAATTTGTTATCTTTTTATTCTAGCATTGTTGAGGCAGTTGATAGTGGTAAGGATTGCGATGTTGTATACCTTGACTTTAGCAAAGCTTTTGATACAGTGCCACATGAAAGACTGATTAAAAAAATAGAGTCTCATGGTATTGGGGGTGCTATATTAAGCTGGATTAGGGCATGGCTATACCAAAGGAAACAGAGAGTTAGTATAAATGGAATCAAGTCAGAGTGGGAAAATGTTGTAAGTGGAGTGCCTCAAGGCTCTGTCCTGGGACCTCTGTTGTTTATAATATATATAAATGATTTAGATTCAGGTTTGAGTAGCAACATTTGCAAATTTGCCGATGATACGAAAATCGGTAGGGAAATTAATTCGGAGGAGGACTCACTATCACTTCAAGTTGATCTAGATAGGGTTTTGAAATGGTCAAAGGATTGGCAGATGCAGTTTAATGCTGATAAATGTAAAGTTCTGAGGTTAGGTAATGATGATAGAGTTACAAGATACGAGCTAGATGGTGTTGTGATTGCGAAGTCGGATTGCGAAAGGGATCTGGGAGTTATGATTAGTAAGAATTTAAAACAAAAGGATCAATGCATAAATGTTCGTAATAAGGCAAATCGGACACTTGGATTTATTAATCGCAGCGTTAGTAACAAGACACCTGGTGTGGTTCTCAAGCTATATCTTGCTCTAGTTAGGCCCCATTTAGATTATGCAGTTCAGTTTTGGTCGCCATATTATAGAATGGATATAAATTCACTTGAACGTGTCCAGCGTAGGATGACTAAGTTAATTCCCCAAATTAGAAATCTTTCATATGAAGAAAGATTAACAAAGCTTAAGTTGCATTCACTGGAAAGGCGAAGAGTTAGGGGCGACATGATAGAGGTTTACAAGTGGGTGAATGGACATAACAAGGGGGATATTAATAGGGTATTAAAAGTATCAACACAGGACAGAACACGAAACAATGGGTATAAATTGGATAAGTTTAGATTTAGGAAAGACTTGGGTAAATACTGGTTCAGTAACAGGGTTGTAGATTTGTGGAACCAATTGCCGCGTAACGTGGTGGAGGTGGGGTCCCTCGATTGTTTCAAGCGCGGGTTGGACAAGTATATGAGTGGGATTGGGTGGTTATAGAATAGGAGCTGCCTCGTATGGGCCAATAGGCCTTCTGCAGTTACCTTTGTTCTTATGTTCTTATGTTCTTATGTATTATGCTTGTACGTCTGCTGTATCAGATGGGCCATTGGGCTACATCGGATGGGCCAATTGGGTGCATCTGATGGGCCAATGGGCCGTCTGCGTTGTCCAAGTATTGTACCTCACCTTACTTCACCACTCTCTCCTGCCTATTTATACCCATCACTCGATCTGTAAAATGACCTTCTGAAGATGTATTTAATATACGAAAGTACTTAAGGAAATTCCTGTTTCATTTTTCATCCGTGGTCTGACATTGTCATATATATATATATATATATATATATATATATATATATATATATATATATATATATATATATATAAATATAAATATATATATATATATATATATATATATATATATATATATATATATATAAATATATATATATATATATATATATATATATATATATATATATATATATATATATATATATATATATATATATATATATATATATTTATATATATATATATAAATATATATATATATATATATATATATATATATATATATATATATATATATATATATATATATATATATATATGTCGTACCTAGTAGCCAGAACGCACTTCTCAGCCTACTATGCAAGGCCTGATTTGCCTAATAAGCCAAGTTTTCATGAATTAATTGTTTTTCGACTACCTAACCCACCTAACCTAACCCAACTTTTTTGGCTACCTAACCCAACCTAACCTATAAAGATAGGTTAGGTTAGGTTAGGTAGGGTTGGTTAGGTTCGGTCATATATCTTCATTAATTTTAACTCCAATAAAAAAAATTGGCCTCATACATAATGAAATGGGTAGCTTTATCATTTCATAAGAAAAAAATTAGAGAAAATATATTAATTCATGAAAACTTGGCTTATTAGGCAAATCGGGACTTGCATAGTAGGCTGAGAAGTGAGTTCTGGCTAATAGGTACGACATATATATATATATATATATATATATATATGTCGTACCTAGTTGCCAGAACTCACTTCTCAGCCTACTATGCAAGGCCCAATTTGCCTAATAAGCCAAGTTTTCATAAATTAATGGTTTTTCGACTACCTAACCTACCTAACCTAACTTTTTCCGCCACCTAACCTAACCTAACCTATAAAGATAGGTTAGGTTAGGTAGGGTTGGTTAGGTTTGGTCATATATCTACGTTAATTTAAACTCCAATAAAAAAAAATTGACCTCATACATAATGAAATGGTTAGATTTATCATTTCATAAGAAAAAAATTAGAGAAAATATATTAATTCAGGAAAACTTGGCTTATTAGGCAAATCGGGCCTTGCATAGTAGGCCGATAAGTGCGTTCTGGCTATTAGGTACGACATATATATATATATATATATATATATATATATATATATATATATATATATATATATATATATATATATATATATATATATATATATATATATATATATATATATATATATATGTATATAATTTAGTATAATCGAAAATGTATATATATGTATATATGTATGTATAACCCATGTATATCTTGTAACCATCAAATGCATAATAAAGCACAAAAATATTTAAGGAAGGGGGTGGTAGGAGAAAAGCACACAGAAACTGCATTGGAGGGGATCTAAACATTCCCTCTAATGCGTTATGCGTGGTTTCCTCCGAGGCTATGGGTCCCCCTTCTTCCAGCTAGAGGTGGTACTCCCTTCCAATGATTATAAAAAAAAAAAAAATATATATATATATATATATATATATATATATATATATATATATATATATATATATATATATATATATATATATATATATATATATATATATATATATATATATATATATATGTCGTACCTAATAGCCAGAACGCACTTCTCAGCCAACTATGCATGGCCCAATTTGCCTAATAAGCCAAGTTTTCATGAATTAATGTTTTTTCGACTACCTAACCTACCTAACCTAACCTAACTTTTTCTGCTACCTAACCTAACCTAACCGATAGAGATAGGTTAGGTAGGGTTGGTTAGGTTCGGTCATATATCTACGTTAATTTTAACTCCAATAAAAAAAAATTGACCTCATACATAATGAAATGGGTAGCTTTATCATTTCATAAGAAAAAAATTAGAAAAAATATATTAATTCAGGAAAACTTGGCTTATTAGGCAAATCGGGCCTTGAATAGTAGGCTGAGAAGTGCGTTCTGGCTATTAGGTACGACATATATATATATATATATATATATATATGTCGTACCTAGTAGCCAGAATGCACTTCTCGGACTACTATGCAAGGCCCGATTTGCCTAATAAGCCAAGTTTTCGTGAATAATTATATTTTCTCTAGTTTTCTTCTTATGAAATGATAAAGCTACCCATTTCATTACGTATGAGGTCAATTTTTTTTTATTTGAGTTAAAATTAACGTAGATATATGACCGAACCAAACCAACCCTACCTAACCTATTTTTATAGGTTAGGTTAGATTAGGTAGCCGAAAAAGTTAGGTTAGGTTAGGTTAGGTAGGTTAGGTAGTCGAAAGACAATTAATTCATGAAAACTTGGCTTATTAGGCAAATTGGGCCTTGCATAGTAGGCTGAGAAGTGCGTTCTGGCTACTAGGTACGACATATATATATATATATATATATATATATATATATATATATATATATATATATATATATATATATATATATATATATATATATATATATATGTCGTACCTAGTAGCCAGAATGCACTTCTCAGCCTACTATGCAAGGCCCAATTTGCCTAATAAGCCAAGTTTTCATGAATTAATTGTTTTTCGACAACCTAACCTACCTAACCTAACCTAACTTTTTCGGCTACCTAACCTAACCTATAAAGATAGGTTAGGTTAGGTTAGGTAGGGTTGGTTAGGTTCGGTCATATATCTACGTTAATTTTAACTCCAATAAAAAAAAAGTGACCACATACATCATGAAATGCGTAGCTTTATCATTTCATAAGAAAAAAATTACAGAAAATATATTAATTCAGGAAAACTTGGCTTATTAGGCAATTCGGGCCTTGCATAGTAGGCCGAGAAGTGCATTCTGGCTACTAGGTACGACATATATATATATATATATATATATATATATATATATATATATATATATATATATATATGTCGTACCTAATAGCCAGAACGCACTTCTCAGCCTACTATGCAAGGCCCGATTTGCCTAATAAGCCAAGTTTTCATGAATTAATAGCTTTTCGACTACCTAACCTACCTAACCTAACCTAACCTAACTTTTTCGGCTACCTAACCTAACCTAACCTATAAAGATAGGTTAGGTTAGGTTATATATATATATATATATATATATATATATATATATATATATATATATATATATATATATATATATATATATATATATATATATATATATATATATATATATGTCGTACCTAATAGCCAGAACGCACTTCTCAGCCTACTATTCAAGGCCCGATTTGCCTAATAAGCCAAGTTTTCATGAATTAATGTTTTTTCGTCTACCTAACCTACCTAACCTAACCTAACCTAGCTTTTTTCGCTACCTAACCTAACCTTACCTATAAATATAGGTTAGGTTAGGTTAGGTAGGGTTGGTTAGGTTCGGTCATATATCTACGTTAATTTTAACTCCAAAAAAAAAAAATTGACCTCATACATAGAGAAAAGGGTTGCTTTATCATTTCATAAGAAAAAAATTATAGTAAATATATTAATTCAGGAAAACTTGGCTTATTAGGCAAATCGGGCCTTGAATAGTAGGCTGAGAAGTGAGTTCTGGCTACTAGGTACGACATATATATATATATATATATATATATATATATATATATATATATATATATATATATATATATATATATATATATATGTCGTACCTAGTAGCCAGAACGCACTTCTCTGCCTAATATGCAAGGTCCGATTTGCCTAATAAGCTAAGTTTTCATGAATTAATTGTTTTTCGACTACCTAACCTACCTAACCTAACCTATCCTAACTTTTTCGGCCACCTAACCTAACCTAACCTATAAAGATAGGTTAGCTTAGGTTAGGTAGGGTTGGTTAGGTTCGGTCATATATCTACGTTAATTTTAATTCCAATAAAAAAAATTAACCTCATACATAATGAAATGGATAGCTTTAACAATTCATAAGAAAAAAATTAGAGAAAATATATTAATTCATGAAAACTTGGCTTATTAGGCCAATCGGGCCTTGCATAGTAGGCTGAGAAGTGCGTTCTGGCTACTAGGTACGACATATATATATATATATATATATATATATATATATATATATATATATATATATATATATATATATATATATATATATATATATATATATATATATATATATATATGTCGTACCTAGTAGCCAGAACGCACTTCTCAGCCTACTATGCAACGCCCGATTTGCCTAATAACCCAAGTTTTCCTGAACTAATGTTTTTTCGACTACCTAACCTACCTAACCTAACCTAACCTAACTTTTTCGGCTACCTAACCTAACCTAACCTATAAAGATAGGTTAGGTTAGGTTAGGTAGGGTTGGTTAGGTTCGGTCATATATCTTCGTTAATTTTAACTGCAATAAAAAAAATTTACCTCATACATAATGAAATGGGTAGCTTTATCATTTCATAAGAAAAAAAATAGAGAAAATATATTAATTCAGGAAAACTTGGCTTATTAGGCAAATCGGGCCTTGCATAGTAGGGTGAGAAGTGCGTTCTGGCTACTAGGTACGACATATATATATATATATATATATATATATATATATATATATATATATATATATATATATATATATATATATATATATATATATATATATATATATATATATATATATATGTCGTACCTAGTAGCCAGAACGCACTTCTCACCCTACTATGCAAGGCCCGATTTGCCTAATAAGCCAAGTTTTCCTGAATTAATATATTTTCTCTATTTTTTTTCTTATGAAATGATAAAGCTACCCATTTCATTATGTATGAGGTAAATTTTTTTTATTGCAGTTAAAATTAACGAAGATAATTTATATATATATATATATATATATATATATATATATATATATATATATATATATATATATATATATAATATTAAATATGACCGAAAAAGTAAGATTAATAATTCTAACACGAATTTTCTCAATCTTTCGTACATTTCGTTTCACTGGCTTTCTACAAACACTTTTATTCAATATCCATTGTTTCGTGTTCTGTCTTGTTTTGATGAAATTAATACCCTATTAATACTCTGGTTCTGTCTTGTGTTGATGAAATTAATACCCTATTAATACCACATCTTGTTCTGTCTTGTGTTAATGCCACATCACCCCTTCCACCTCACTCAAATGTAGATATAAAATCGGAGATGCGTAAGTTCTATTCAGTTGTGTATTTGTGAACTAAAGTCTTTGAAAATGTAATAAGTTTTACGAAACGCGCTCGCGTCGCGTCAGACTAGAAATAAAAATGAATTTTGGAGAATTGATTTTTGATTTACCTCCAACAGTGAAACGAAATGTACGAAAGATTGAGAAAATTCGTGTTAGAATTATTAATCTTACTTTTTCGGTCATATTTAATAATATATGTTTACAGGAAAGACTGCTACCAAAATATACTAATATATATATATATATATATATATATATATATATATATATATATATATATATATATATATATATATATATATATATATATATATTATTAAATATGACCGAAAAAGTAAGATTAATAATTCTAACACGAATTTTCTCAATCTTTCGTACATTTCTTTTCACTGTTGGAGGTAAATAAAAAATCAATTCTCCAAAATTCATTTTTATTTCTAGTCTGACGCGACACGAGCGCGTTTCGTAAAACTTATTACATTTTCAAAGACTTTAGTTTACAAATACACAACTGAATAGAACTTACGCATCTCCGATTTTATATCTACTTTTGAGTGAGGTGGATGGGGCGAGGTGGCATTAATAGGGTATTAATTTCATCAACACAAGACAGAACAAGAGGTGGCATTAATAGGGTATTAATTTCATCAACACAAGACAGAACACGAAACAATGGGTATTGAATAGAAGTGTTTATAGAAAGCCTATTGGTCCATATTTCTTGATGCTTCTATATTGGAGCGGAGTCTTGAGGTGGGTAGAATATAGTTGTGCATTAATTGACTGTTGATTGCTGGTGTTGACTTCTTGATGTGTAGTGCCTCGCAAACGTCAAGCCACCTGCTATCGCTGTATCTATCGATGATTTCTGTGTTGTTTACTAGGATTTCTCTGGCGATGGTTTGGTTGTGGGAAGAGATTATATGTTCCTTAATGGAGCCCTGTTGCTTATGCATCGTTAAACGCCTAGAAAGAGATGTTGTTGTCTTGCCTATATACTGGGTTTTTTGGAGCTTACAGTCCCCAAGAGGGCATTTGAAGGCATAGACGACGTTAGTCTCTTTTAAAGCGTTCTGTTTTGTGTCTGGAGAGTTTCTGCATGAGAATTGCTGGAGAATTTGCTGTTTTTTTTGTTGTTTGCTGAATTGCTGTTTCATGCTGGAGAATTCAAAAAATGAATTTTGGAGAATTGATTTTTGATTTACCTCCAACAGTGAAAAGAAATGTACGAAAGATTGAGAAAATTCGTGTTAGAATTATTAATCTTACTTTTTCGGTCATATTTAATAATATATGTCTACAGGAAAGACTGCTACCAAAATATACTAACATATATATATATATATATATATATATATATATATATATATATATATATATATATATATATATATATATATATATATATATATATATATGTATATATATATATATGTCGTACCTAGTAGCCAGAACGCACTTCTCAGCCTACTATGCAAGGCCCGATTTGCCTAATAAGCCAAGTTTTCACGAATTAATTGTTTTCCGACTATGTAACCTACTTAACCTAACCTAACTTTTTCGGCTACCTAACCTAACCTAACCTATAAATATAGGTTAGGTTATCTATATATATATATATATATATATATATATATATATATATATATATATATATATATATATACATAACTTTAGACAACAACCCCCACCAGGAGACTCAAATCCTAGCCAGCACAGATGCTTCACAACACTTGGCATAGCTGGTACACCTTTAACCCACTATACCTCTCAAACCCTTAAAGAGATGGGAATTTTGGGGTATTTAACCCCCAAATATCCCCACCTCCCAAGGGCACTAGAGCAAGTGAGAGGTCACTCACGTTTTCCATCAACTCCTGTTAATATGGGAGAACACCATGTCTATGCCTTATGCACTAATTTGCTTAAAATCACAAGTTTGACGTTAAGCAACTTTAGACAATAACCCCTATCAGGAGACTAGAACCCTAGGCAGCACCGATGGGTCACACCACCTAGCATAGCTGGTACGCCGAGGGCCTTCTTCCTCTCCCGCTTTCCACTGACGTTTTCCTCAAACTCATTAGACTCTGTAATGAATCTTAATTCTTTCAACGGTAAATATTACACTCAAACTTTCGGTGTTGCTATGGGTTCTCCGCTCTTCCCTATTCTTGCAAATGTTTACATGGAATACTTCGAAACTGTTCTTCTTCCTTCTATTGATACTCTGGCTTTGCTATGTTGATGACAATTTTGGTGTATGGTCTCATGACCTTAGTCTTTTCCAGCCTTTCCTCTCCTCTCTTAACAATCTGGCTCTTTTCATCCATTTCAAAGTTGAATGGAAATCTAATTCCCTCTTTCCTTTTCTTGACGTTCACGTTCACAGCTCTGTGTCCGGGTTCTCTTTCTCTGTCTACCGCAAACCCATGCATAGTGGTATGGACATTCACTTCTTTTCCTACCATCCTCCTCCTGTTAAGAAAAGTGTCTTCGTCTCTCTTCCTCTGCGTTCTACGCATCAGGGACCCTCAGTTTCTTGATTCTGAAATTACCTTTATCTACAAATTATTCTCTCACCTTGGTTACCCTCGAGGCGCCTGCCAGCTAGAAGGACAACGCTTCGGATTCGTAGGCCTGAGTTTATGGGTTCGATCCCCGGTGGAGGTAGAGACAAAGGGGCAAAATGTTTCTTTCACCCTGATGCTCCTGTTACCTAGCAGTAAATATCTACCTGGGAGATAGACAGCTGCTACGGGCTGCATCCTGAGGGTGTGTAACAAAAAGGAGGCCTGGTTGAGGACCGGGCCGCGAGGACGCTAAGCCCCACAATCATTTCAAGATAACCTCAAGATAACCCTTTGCATTTAATGAACTGTGCCTATTTTCAAGCTAAGCGAAATTTCTTTCAACCTAAACCTGCTTCCAGCACTAGTAACACTGTGTTATGCCTTCCCTTCATATCTGAACTCAAAACTTTTACTAATACCTTTCGTCCTTTTGACATAAAGCTCGACTTTCGACAAACTAACATACTTCGTAGCAATCTAGTTCACACTGCACCTCCTGCTTCTAATGCTGTTGGTGTCTACTCTATATCCTGTTCGTCTTGTCTTCTCCAATACTTTGGTGAAACTGACTGTACACTTAATGACAGATTTAAAGAACACAAAAGAAGTGTTAAGTCTGCAGACACAAACAACGCTCTCTTCTGTCATGTTAGGAATTCTAATCATCCTTAAAGAATTAGTCTAATCATCCTTAAAATAAAAAAGGATTGGTCGTCCTCCAAAATAATCTTTCCTGCCTGTTTTCTACACAAACGCCGTCATGTTGAATCGGCTCTGATACACAACATACCTAACATTAACTTGAGTTCTGGCTTTTTTGCTGTTGACTCTTCCCTTTCACAATACATACTCAAATGCTCTAAACTTTCTAACAAATGTGACATAACATAAGCTTACCCTTCCATTTCTCTTTCTCTTTCTCTTTCCTTCTTTCTTTTTTTCCCTTGTTTTCTCTTACGATTCCTTTCTTATTCCTATTACTATCCTCTTTATTACACTTTACCTTTCATATCTTTTGCCTTGCTTTTTCGTCTTATCACCTTTCTCTTGCCTATTTATTTGCCTTCGCCTCCTTCCCTCACCGTTATGGGCTCACCTACATGGACACTTCGTTCTGAGTAGCTAAATCTAAAACAACAACAGCAACCTTCCCTCATCACAATCGACTTGAGAATGGTCCAGGACGGATCGAAACGTCGTCGTCCCTTCACTTTTTAGTGTGTGGTTTGGTAAACATATTTCAGCCACGTTATTGTGACTCCTCGTCTGCATACGAGGGATATCTAGCACAATTTTCACTTTGTCTCATATCTATGAAATTTTGACCGGGAGATAATATCTTTATTATCTACATACTGGAAAAAAAGTCATTTAAAACAATTTAATTATTCAGTTATTGCTATTATGCATGCTTTTCTGTTGTCTAAATACATCATAAAGAACGTCCTTAGTGAACCGAGTTGTATTGACTCGCCGTCAATACAACTCTGCCAGAAATGATAATTTTCTGTAAAGGTTCACATCAACATCAACGGTGCACATGTATACACCTTCAATGGACAGGCCTAAGATAGTCATAACAGCAGCATAATACATAGGCATAATTGTTATATACTTTGTAAACTAGATTTAAAATCTTTATTGTTTGTGATTTATATAAATGTTTAGAGTTTTGGTTTCAGTGAATAGGTGTAGTAGGCATCCTTCAGTCTCAGGAGACTATGGAGTTGCACCCTGGATGTCAATTCTGGTGCAGCATCTGGTGTGACTGATGGGGCCAAACCGAGAATGGCAGTCCATCCCACACTGAGCACAAACGAAGTCCCATTCTGGTCTGTCTTCCTGGCTACTGTCTCTCCTTCTCTGTCTCTTTGCCTCCGATTTCTTGGCAAGTGACTCCTCGAACTTGGAGAGACCTCTTTGAACAGACTCTCCCCAGGCTGAACGGTCTGCGGCCAGTGTTTCCTCAAGATCGACGTCCATGGCTTTCAGGTCCCTCTTGCATACATCTTTGTACCGTAGTTGGGGCTTGCCTGTTGGACGCTTTCCCTGCATCAGCTCTCCATACAGGAGATCCTTGGGGATCCTGCTGTCGCCCTTTCACACAACGTGCCCAAGCTAGTGCATTCGTCTCTGTTTCAGCATTGCGTACAAGCTGGTGATTCTTGCTCTCCCCAGGACGTTGTTGATTGTCACCTTGTTCTGCCATGTGATGTCCAAGATGTGTCGCAGGCAGCGCATGTGGTAGGCATTCAGCTGTCTTTCCTGACGGGTGCGGAGTGTCCAAGACTCACTGCCATAAAGAAGAGTGCTTTGGACACAGGCTGGAGTGTCGTCTCCATGGCACAAAGCCTGTGTAGGTAGATATGGAGAAGCTGTTACCCATGCAGCAGGTCCGCCCTCTCCACGTTGCTGAAATTATCCAATGGAAAGTCAAATGCCAATACACATGGTTCCAGCACCGTCGCTGGAGCTGCCAGAACGAGGTCGAAGTCAACAAGCCTTTTCCAAAAAAGGGGTATGGCCGCAAGGCAGTGGAGGTTTAAAATCAGCGTTTTCCTTCCCCTAGAGGGGCTGCCTTCCCAGCCTATCGAGTCCCATCTACCCGGAGCAGCTGGTTTTAAGACGCCAAAGGCACGCCCTCGCCCCTTCTCCTGTTGGTAAAAGCAGTTCCGCCAGACATAAAGAGTAAGCCACCCGTGCAGGCCAGGAGTTGGACTTGGTTGTCAGAGGCTATTTAAGACGCATGCCGTATTGGCGCTTTTTATAGGTCATGGGAGCTCTTCCCCCATTACCACCCCGTGGCTATGACAACCCCTTGGAACCTGAATAGGTGTATAACTAATATAAATAAATTTTATTATTAAGTTACATAAATTTACACTCTCTGGTCTAAAAGTTTTCTGTATCCAATCCTTCGGCCATCCAGCCTACACCCGGCCATTTAGTTATAGAACTCTCAAGCATCCCGTTGCTGATGTTTGTTTTGCTTCAGTTTGAGCCAATGACGCTGCTCACACGCCAGAGGGATGGAAGTTCCTTGGTGACTGGCCTCCTGGCCGACGTCTTTACTCACCTTCAGGAACTCACCAACTTCACGTAAGTCACCATACCACCTTGTCTCATTATTCTTGTCACCTCACCAGGGAGTAAGGTGGAGTGTGGACGATATGTGAGTAGGAATAGGAAAAAGAGATAGAAGATAGAAGAATCTGGAAGAGAGGGAGGAGTGGGGAAGTGAGCAAAGAGATCCAGGCACAGTAGGATAATTCTCCCTAGCAGTATTGTAAATGGGGACATAAATGTGCTGTGTTTCTTTTCCTGACAACTTCCTTCTGGCCCACTATTTTTTCCATGAACGTCTGTGATGGCTCTCTTCTGGCCCACTATTTTTTGTGTGAACTCTTGAAAGATCTACCATCTGTTCCACTATTTTTTTTTAACCAGAGGCGACAGTATATTCCAGTCATTACTAATTTAACGTGATTGTCAGCGACTGACTGTTCCACTCATCCCTAATTTTATTTTTCAGTGAATTTCGATGATGGACGGTTCCAGACATGATTAATTTTATTTTTCAGTGAATCTCGGTGATAGAGGGCTCCAGAGATTATTAGTATTATTTTTCAATGAATTTCGGTGATGGACAGTTCCAGAAATGATTATATTTTTCAGTGAATCTCGGTGATAGACGGTTCCGCTCATGACTAATTTATTTCTTTAATGAATCTCGGTGACTGACGGTTCCAGTCATATCTAATTTTTCTATAAAACTCTTTGATTGACGGTCGTAGTCGCATTTTTTTAAATTCATTTTCAAAGATTGTTTAACAGTATTAAACAATCTGTATTTTTTTAATAGTATTAAACAATTTTGGGTCTGTAGACTGAAAACTAAACATTTATCAATATCTGACCAAAGACTGCATACCAAATATGCATCAGAGTTTAGTCTAATATTTGTTTATGGAACATTATAATTAAGAAATCTGCAGAAGGACTGTTGGCCCATACATACATAGTATATTTTATTTATATCCATGCTAAGCTCATGTATATATATATATATATATATATATATATATATATATATATATATATATGTCGTACCTAATAGCCAGAACGCACTTCTCAGCCTACTATTCAAGGCCCGATTTGCCTAATAAGCCAAGTTTTCATGAATTAATGTTTTTTCGTCAACCTAACCTACCTAACCTAACCTAACCTAGCTTTTTTTGGCTACCTAACCTAACCTTACCTATAAATATAGGTTAGGTTAGGTTAGGTAGAGTTGGTTAGGTTCGGTCATATATCTACGTTAATTTTAACTCCAATAAAAAAAAATTGACCTCATACATAGAGAAAAGGGTTGCTTTATCATTTCATAAGAAAAAAATTATAGTAAATATATTAATTCAGGAAAACTTGGCTTATTAGGCAAATCGGGCCTTGAATAGTAGGCTGAGAAGTGAGTTCTGGCTACTAGGTACGACATATATATATATATATATATGTCGTACCTAGTAGCCAGAACGCACTTCTCAGCCTACTATGCAAGGCTCAATTTGCCTAATAAGCCAAGTTTTCATGAATTATTTGTTTTTCGACTACCTAACCTACCTAACCTAACCTAACCTAACTTTTTCGGCTACCTAACCTAACCTAACCTATAAAGATAGGTTAGGTTAGGTTAGGCATGGTTGGTTAGGTTCGGTCATATATCTACATTAATTTTAACTCCAATAAAAAAAAATTGACCTCATACATAATGAAATGGGTAGCTTTATCATTTCATCAGAAAAGAATTTGAGAAAATATATTAATTCAGGAAAACTTGGCGTATTAGGCAAATCGGGCCTTGCATAGTTGGCTGAGAAGTGCGTTCTGGCTATTAGGTACGACATATATATATATATATATATATATATATATATATATATATATATATATATATATAGACATATGTCGTACCTAGTAGCCAGAACGCACTTCTCAGCCTACTATTCAAGGCCCGATTTGCCTAATAAGCCAAGTTTTCCTGAATTAATATATTTTCTCTAATATTTTTCTTATCAAATGATAAAGCTACCCATTTCATTACGTATGAGGTCAATTTTTTTTTATTTGAGTTAAAATTAACGTAGATATATGACCGAACCTAACCAACCCTACCTAACCTAACCTAACCTATCTTTATAGGTTAGGTTAGGTTAGGTAGCCGAAAAAGTTAGGTTAGGTTAGGTTAGGTAGGTTAGGTAGTCGAAAAACAACTAATTCATGAAAACTTGGCTTATTAGGCAAATTGGGCCTTGCATAGTAGGCATAGAAGTGCGTTCTGGCTACTAGGTACGACATATATATATATATATATATATATATATATATTTATATATATATATATATATATATATATATATATATATATATATATTTTTTTTTTATTTGAGTTAAAATTAACGTAGATATATGACCGAACCTAACCAACCCTACCTAACCTAACCTAACCTATCTTTATAGGTTAGGTTAGGTTAGGTAGCCGAAAAAGTTAGGTTAGGTTAGGTTAGGTAGGTTAGGTAGTCGAAAAACAACTAATTCATGAAAACTTGGCTTATTAGGCAAATTGGGCCTTGCATAGTAGGCATAGAAGTGCGTTCTGGCTACTAGGTACGACATATATATATATATATATATATATATATATATATATATATATATATATATATATATATATATATATATATAAATATTTTGGTAGCAGTCTTTCCTGTAGACATATATTATTAAATATGACCGAAAAAGTAAGATTAATAATTCTAACACAAATTTTCTCAATCTTTCGTACATTTATTTTCACTGTTGGAGGTAAATCAAAAATCAATTCTCCAAAATTCATTTTTATTTCTAGTCTGACGCGACACGAGCGCGTTTCGTAAAACTTATTACATTTTCAAAGACTTTAGTTTACAAATACACAACTGAATAGAACTTACGCATCTCCGATTTTATATCTACATTTGAGAGAGGTGGATGGGGTGAGGTGGCATTAATAGGGTATTAATTTCATCAACACAAGACAGAACAAGAGGTGGTATTAATAGAGTATTAATTTCATCAACACAAGACAGAACACGAAACAATGGGTATTGAATAGAAGTGATTGTAGAAAGCCTATTGGTCCATATTTCTTGATGCTTCTATATTGGAGCGGAGTCTTGAGGTGGGTAGAATATAGTTGTGCATTAATTGGCTGTTGATTGCTGGTGTTGACTTCTTGATGTGTAGTGCCTCGCAAACGTCAAGCCGCCTGCTATCGCTGTATCTATCGATGATTTCTGTGTTGTTTACTAGGATTTCTCTGGCGATGGTTTGGTTGTGGGAAGAGGTTATATGTTCCTTAATGGAGCCCTGTTGCTTATGCATCGTTAAACGCCTAGAAAGAGATGTTGTTGTCTTGCCTATATACTGGGTTTTTTGGAGCTTACAGTCCCCAAGAGGGCATTTGAAGGCATAGACGACGTTAGTCTCTTTTAAAGCGTTCTGTTTTGTGTCTGGAGAGTTTCTCATGAGTAGGCTGGCCGTTTTTCTGGTTTTATAGTAAATCGTCAGTTGTATCCTCTGATTTTTGTCTGTAGGGATAACGTTTTTATTAACAATATCTTTCAGGACCCTTTCCTCCGTTTTATGAGCTGTGGAAAAGAAGTTCCTGTAAAATAGTCTAATAGAGGGTATAGGTGTTGTGTTAGTTGTCTCTTCAGAGGTTGCATGGCGTTTCACTTTCCTTCTTATGATGTCTTCGACGAAACCATTGGAGAAGCCGTTGTTGACTAGGACCTGCCTTACCCTACAGAGTTCTTCGTCGACTTGCTTCCATACTGAGCAGTGGCTGAGAGCACGGTCGACATATGCGTTAACAACACTCCTCTTGTACCTGTCTGGGCAGTCGCTGTTGGCATTTAGGCACATTCCTATGTTTGTTTCCTTAGTGTAGACTGCAGTGTGGAAACCTCCGTTCTTTTCCATGACTGTTACATCTAGAAAGGGCAGCTTCCCATCCTTTTCCATCTCGTAAGTGAAACGCAGCACGGAACTCTGCTCAAATGCCTCCTTCAGCTCCTGCAGATGTCTGACATCAGGTACCTGTGTAAAAATGTCGTCAACATACCTGCAGTATATGGCCGGTTTCAAGTTCATGTCGACTAAGACTTTTTGCTCGACGGTACACCATGTAGAAGTTTGCAAACAGGACACCTAGGGGAGAACCCATGGCGACCCCATCTACTTGCTTACACATGTGCCCATCCGGGCTCAAGAAGGGTGCCTCTTTAGTACAAGCTTGGAGTAGTTTCCTCAGAATATTTTCTGGTATGTCAAGAGGAGTACAGGCTGGATCACGATACATTCTGTCGGCTATCATCCAGATTGTCTCGTCCACAGATACGTTGGTAAACAGCGATTCTACGTCCAACGAGGCTCTTATCCCTTTGGCCCGTGTGCCCCGCAGTAAGTCAACAAATTCCTTTGGAGACTTCAGGCTGAAGGCGCAAGGAACAAAAGGAGTCAGCAGGCCGTTGAGTCGCTTCGCCAGTCTGTACGTGGGTGTGGGTATCTGGCTAATGATTGGCCGAAGTGGGTTTCCAGGCTTGTGTGTCTTGACATTTCCATACGCATATCCAGGTTTATATTCCCCAATGATCTTTGGCAGGTGGAGTCCGGATTTCTTGGCGTTCACAGTTTCGATCAGTTTGTTGACCTTTGCTTTTAATTCGGCTGTAGTGTCCTTCGTTACCCTTTGGAACTTAGTTTGGTCAGAGAGTATGATGTTCATTTTCGCCTGATATTCGTCTTTTTTAAGAATGACATATATTGGCGACTTGTCACCTCTCCTGACAACTATCTCCTTGTTCTCACGAAGGCTTTTAGCTGCCGCTTTGAGCTCGGGGGACAGTATGGTGCTTCTGTAATTGCCTCGATTCTTTCCTCCTTCTGCAATAAGTTCTGCTTGTAAGGTATCTTTGGTAATGACCTTCTTTTGTGTCTCGAGGTCGAATATGTCGTCCAACAGAATTTCCAACTCTACTTTCCGGGCCATCTCACTCGGTCTGGACATAACATTACAGTTTATGCCCAGATTTAGGAGAGTGACTTGGTCCTCAGTGAGGTTAATTCCTGCAAGGTTCAGGAAGCCATCTCTTGGTCGTGGAATTGCCATAGGTCCTCCATATAATGTTGTTAGTTTCTTGATAATCCTAGTTTCAGTGCTGAGGTGATGTCGGTCTGTGAGGATGTCGAGGTGTTGTTCAATGCGGGTACGGATACTTTCGTCGATGTTGCTATTTCTCCACTCGTTTGTAGCATGAAGTAGTTTCGTTTTGTTGTCTTTGATTTCATTCTCTGCCTTGTATATCTGATCACGAATCAGATCCTGGCGATATTTTATCGTGAAGGCTTGATTCCTTGCTGCTGGGTCGTGCGCTTTAATATTAGTATATTTTGGTAGCAGTCTTTCCTGTAGACATATATTATTAAATATGACCGAAAAAGTAAGATTAATAATTCTAACACGAATTTTCTCAATCTTTCGTACATTTCTTTTCACTGTTGGAGGTAAATCAAAAATCAATTCTCCAAAATTCATTTTTATTTCTAGTCTGACGCGACACGAGCGCGTTTCGTAAAACTTATTACATTTTCAAAGACTTTAGTTTACAAATACACAACTGAATAGAACTTACACATCTCCGATTTTATGAAACAGTGAAAAGAAATGTACGAAAGATTGAGAAAATTCGTGTTAGAATTACTAATCTTACTTTTTCGGTCATATTTAATAATATATATATATATATATATATATATATATATATATATATATATATATATATATATATATATATATATCCTTCAATCAATCAAAGCATCAACAGATAACCCAGAGCATGAGCCAGCCTCTACATCACTCAGTACGTCACATTAATATCTCCAAGATAGCATAATATATTTGTTACTTAGAGTATGCAGTTCTCAATATATTCTTTAAGGAGAGAGAAAGAGGGGTCTAAGATGCTGAAATACAATAATAGACAGAAAGAAATAATATAATGGATAGAGAAAAGAACTTCTGCACATATTCATAACTTACAACACTTCCAGGACTAAAATATTATTTTTTTGTCCCTTTATTGCTAGGACGCACCGCTTTATGCTCCATTGAAATCTCCAGGTAAAAATGTTTCCAACAATATTGCTATTCTCATTTATCATGTCACATCAAATCATTTCTGATTGTAAGAGGGGCTACTTGTAGACCACATTGTCATTAAAAGTCGATTAGCACCCAGGTGCGAAATTTTAGAGCAGTGTAGTATTCAGATAGTTGAGGTAAAGTTCATTATAAAATGAAGTCTTGTTCTATTATTGAAACTTACAAACATTAATAATTGTGACACTGATCATGCATTTACAAGCACAACTGTGAGCATGAATGAGACAGATTAACACAGCTAACCTAACCTAACCTCATCAGGATTATATTAAATTCAAACAATTATATAGTAATAAGCATAAGAATAAGCATTTTAATTTTATAATTGTATTATTATTCTTAATAGTGTACTTTCTAGTTTCAGCAAAAACGAAGAGAGAACACACTCACACTAGGAGCACTAATAGTACGGAATAATTACAAAGGGAGATCACAGCAATGTCTGTACTTTATAGTTGCAGGGTGATCACAGCAATGTCAGTACTGGATAGTTGCAGGGTGATCACAGCAATGTTAGTACTGGATAGTTGCAGGGTGATCACAGCAATGTTAGTACTGGATAGTTGCAGGGTGATCACAGCAATGTTAGTACTGGATAGTTGTAGGGTGATCACAGCAATGTCAGTACTGGATAGTTGCAGGGTGATCACAGCAATGTCAATACTGGATAGTTGCAGGGTGATCACAGCAATGTCAGCACTGGATAGTTGCAGGGTGATCACAGCAATGTCAATACTGGATAGATGCAGGGTGATCACAGCAATGTCAGTACTGGATAGTTGCAGGGTGACCACATCAATGTCAATACTGGATAGTTGCAGGGTGATCACAGCAATGTCAATACTGGATAGTTGCAGGGTGATCACATCAATGTCAATACTGGATAGTTGCAGGGTGATCACAGCAATGTCAATACTGGATAGTTGCAGGGTGATCACAGCAATGTCAGTACTGGATAGTTGCAGGGTGACCACATCAATGTCAGTACTGGATAGTTGCAGGGTGATCACAGCAATGTCAGTACTGGATAGTTGCAGGGTGATCACAGCAATGTCAATACTGGATAGTTGCAGGGTGATCACAGCAATGTCAATACTGGATAGTTGCAGGGTGATCACAGCAATGTCAGTACTGGATAGTTGCAGGGTGATCACAGAAATGTCAATACTGGATAGTTGCAGGGAGATCACAGCAATATCAGTACTGGATAGTTGCAGGGTGACCACATCAATGTCAGTACTGGATAGTTGCAGGGTGACCACATCAATGTCAGTACTGGATAGTTGCAGGGTGATCACAGCAATGTCAGTACTGGATAGTTGCAGGGTGACCACATCAATGTCAATACTGGATAGTTGCAGGGTGATCACAGCAATGTCAATACTGGATAGTTGCAGGGTGATCACATCAATGTCAATACTGGATAGTTGCAGCGTGATCACAGCAATGTCAATACTGGATAGTTGCAGGGTGATCACAGCAATGTCAGTACTGGATAGTTGTAGGGTGACCACATCAATGTCAGTACTGGATAGTTGCAGGGTGATCACAGCAATGTCAGTACTGGATAGTTGCAGGGTGATCACAGCAATGTCAATACTGGATAGTTGCAGGGTGACCACATCAATGTCAATACTGGATAGTTGTAGGGTGATCACAGCAATGTCAGCACTGGATAGTTGCAGGGTGACCACATCAATGTCAATACTGGATAGTTGTAGGGTGATCACAGCAATGTCAGTACTGGATAGTTCCAGGGTGACCACATCAATGTCAATACTGGATAGTTGCAGGGTGATCACAGCAATGTCAGTACTGGATAGTTGCAGGGTGATCACAGCTATGTCAATACTGGATAGTTGTAGGGTGATCACAGCAATGTCAGTACTGGATAGTTGTAGGGTGATCACAGCAATGTCAGTACTGGATAGTTGCAGGGTGATCACAGCAATGTCAATACTGGATAGATGCAGGGTGATCACAGCAATGTCAGCACTGGATAGTTGCAGGGTGATCACAGCAATGTCAATACTGGATAGTTGTAGGGTGATCACAGCAATGGCAGTACTGGATAGTTGCAGGGTGATCACAGCAATGTCAATACTGGATAGATGCAGGGTGATCACAGCAATGTCAGCACTGGATAGTTGCAGGGTGATCACAGCAATGTCAATACTGGATAGATGCAGGGTGATCACAGCAATGTCAGTACTGGATAGTCGTAGGGAGATCACTGCAATGTCAGTACTGGATAGTTCCAGGGTGATCACAGCAATATCAGTACTGCATAGTTGTAGGGTGATCACATCAATGTCAGTACTGGATAGTTGCAGGGTGACCACATCAATGTCAGTACTGGATAGTTGCAGGGTGATCACAGCAATGTCAGTACTGGATAGTTGCAGGGTGACCACATCAATGTCAATACTGGATAGTTGCAGGGTGATCACAGCAATGTCAATACTGGATAGTTGCAGGGTGATCACATTAATGTCAATACTGGACAGTTGCAGCGTGATCACAGCAATGTCAATACTGGATAGTTGCAGGGTGATCACAGCAATGTCAGTACTGGATAGTTGCAGGGTGACCACATCAATGTCAGTACTGGATAGTTGCAGGGTGATCACAGCAATGTCAGTACTGGATAGTTGCAGGGTGATCACAGCAATGTCAATACTGGATAGTTGCAGGGTGACCACATCAATGTCAATACTGGATAGTTGTAGGGTGATCACAGCAATGTCAGTACTGGATAGTTGCAGGGTGACCACATCAATGTCAATACTGGATAGTTGTAGGGTGATCACAGCAATGTCAGTACTGGATAGTTGCAGGGTGACCACATCAATGTCAATACTGGTTAGTTGCAGGGTGATCACAGCAATGTCAGTACTGGATAGTTGCAGGGTGATCACAGCTATGTCAATACTGGATAGTTGTAGGGTGATCACAGCAATGTCAGTACTGGATAGTTGCAGGGTGACCACATCAATGTCAATACTGGATAGTTGTAGGGTGATCACAGCAATGTCAGTACTGGATAGTTGCAGGGTGATCACAGCAATGTCAATACTGGATAGATGCAGGGTGATCACAGCAATGTCAGCACTGGATAGTTGCAGGGTGATCACAGCAATGTCAATACTGGATAGATGCAGGGTGATCACAGCAATGTCAGTACTGGATAGTCGTAGGGAGATCACTGCAATGTCAGTACTGGATAGTTCCAGGGTGATCACAGCAATATCAGTACTGCATAGTTGTAGGGTGATCACAGCAATGTCAGTACTGGATAGTTGCAGAGTGATCACAGCAATGTCAGTACTGGATAGTTGTAGGGTGATCACAGCAATGTCAGTACTGGATAGTTGCAGGGTGATCATAGCAATGTCAGTACTGGATAGTTGTAGGGTGATCACAGCAATGTCAGTACTGGATAGTTGCAGGGTGATCATAGCAATGTCAGTACTGGATAGTTGAAGGGTGATCATAGCAATGTCAGTACTGGATAGTTGTAGGGTGATCACAGCAATGTCAGTACTGGATAGTTGCAGGGTGATCATAGCAATGTCAGTACTGGATAGTTGCAGAGTGATCACAGCAATGTCAGTACTGGATAGTTGCAGGGTGATCATAGCAATGTCAGTACTGGATAGTTGCAGAGTGATCACAGCAATGTCAGTACTGGATAGTTGCAGGGTGATCATAGCAATGTCAGTACTGGAGAGTTGCAGGGTGACCACATCAATGTCAGTACTGGATAGTTGCAGGGTGATCACAGCAATGTCAGTACTGGATAGTTGCAGGGTGATCACAGCAATGTCAGTACTGGATAGTTGCAGGGTGATCATAGCAATGTCAGTACTGGATAGTTGCAGGGTGATCACAGCAATGTCAGTACTGGATAGTTGCAGGGTGATCATAGCAATGTCAGTACTGGATAGTTGCAGGGTGACCACATCAATGTCAGTACTGGATAGTTGCAGGGTGATCACAGCAATGTCAGTACTGGATAGTTGCAGTGTGATCACAGCAATGTCAGTACTGGATAGTTGCAGAGTGATCACAGCAATGTCAGTACTGGATAGTTGCATGGTGATCACAGCAATGTCAGTACTGGATAGTTGCAGGGTGATCACAGCAATGTCAGTACTGGATAGTTGCAGGGTGATCACAACAATGTCAGTACTGGATAGTTGCAGAGTGATCACAGCAATGTCAGTACTGGATAGTTGCAGGGTGATCACAGCAATGTTAGTACTGGATAGTTGCAGGGTGATCACAGCAATGTCAGTACTGGATAGTTGCAGGGTGATCACAGCAATGTCAGTACTGGATAGTTGCAGAGTGATCACAGCAATGTCAGTACTGGATAGTTGCAGGGTGATCACAGCAATGTCAGTACTGGATAGTTGCAGGGTGATCACAGCAATGTCAGTACTGGATAGTTGCAGGGTGATCACAGCAATGTCAGTACTGGATAGTTGCAGGGTGATCACAGCAATGTCAGTACTGGATAGTTGCAGGGTGATCACAGCAATGTCAGTACTGGATAGTTGCAGGGTGATCACAGCAATGTCAGTACTGGATAGTTGCAGGGTGATCACAGCAATGTCAGTACTGGATAGTTGCAGGGTGATCACAGCAATGTCAGTACTGGATAGTTGCAGGGTGATCACAGCAATGTCAGTACTGGATAGTTGCAGGGTGATCACAGCAATGTCAGTACTGGATAGTTGCAGGATGATCACAGCAATGTCAGTACTGGATAGTTGCAGGGTGATCACAGCAATGTCAGTACTGGATAGTTGCAGGGTGATCACAGCAATGTCAGTACTGGATAGTTGCAGGGTGATCACAGCAATGTCAGTACTGGATAGTTGCAGGGTGATCACAGCAATGTCGGTACTGGACAGTTGCAGGGTGATCACAGCAATGTCGGTACTGGATAGTTGCAGACTGATCACAGCAATGTCAGTACTGGATAGTTGCAGGGTGATCATAGCAATGTCAGTACTGGATAGTTGCAGAGTGATCACAGCAATGTCAGTACTGGATAGTTGCAGGGTGATCATAGCAATGTCAGTACTGGATAGTTGCAGAGTGATCACAGCAATGTCAGTACTGGATAGTTGCAGGGTGATCATAGCAATGTCAGTACTGGATAGTTGCAGAGTGATCACAGCAATGTCAGTACTGGATAGTTGCAGGGTGATCACAGCAATGATAGAAACACAAAATTGTATTGAGATCGCCAGTCTTATTCCAACAGTTGAACAGGATAATTGTAAATCCGACACCAGCATCTATTCCAGGTTTCCTCTTCAGATCTTGAATATATAAATATGAGCAACACATAATAATAATAATAATAATAATAATAATAATAATAATAATAATAATAATAATAATAATAATATTAATAATAATAATAATAATAAATAATAATAATAATAATAATAATAATAATAATAATAATAATAATAATAATAATAATGGTAATAATGATAATAATAATAATAATAATAATAATAATAATAATAATAATAATAATAATAATAATAATAATAATAATAATGATAATAATAATAATAATAATAATAATAATAATGATAATAATAATAATAATAATAATAATAATAATAATAATAATAATAATAATAATAATAATGAGAAAATCAAGTGAATACATGAGGGAATTTGAACTTTCAACCTGGGCAACTCCCAATCAAATGCCATAAACCAATAAACCACAATTCGCATACAGTACTTCCAACAGATTTTTCTCGTTGATTCGTAACCTGAATGTGATTTCTCTGTGCAGCAATCATATTAATAATAATAATAGTAATTATAATAATTATAACAATAATAAAAATAATAATAATAATAATAATAATAATAATAATAATAATAATAATAATAATAATAATAATAATAATAATGAGGAAAAACCATTGGGATGTGAGACGGCGTGAACCTGCGACCAAGATATTGCCAGCCGCACACTCTGCCACTCACAAGTAACGCGACACTTAAAAGGTTAGAGCTGTCACTCACTGACAGATTACACTTTTACAACCTCATTGGATCCTAAGACAGCAAACTCGTTGCGAGGTAATACTCTGATGATTCCGAGATTCGGTGATTAACTAATCACCGAAAGTACTATATGCACAATTTATGTATGCCGGGATTAGTACTTACATTCAATTTCACACCTGTCATGCCCTTTCGCAGCTGACACTGATGACGTCTCCAGGTGGCAGGTAGACTGTAGAATTTAGCGAGGGAAAGCCAATGCTGAATGAACAATATTGGATAAGGTTTCAACCTCCAGCTATCCACTTGATAGATTGCAATTCCTGGTGTTCGGTGTTGTAATACACGAGCTGGTTAATCACCCCAAACACGATCCTCAATAACTCTAGTGTAATTTGCAACATTCACTCACAGTCTTTATTACTGTACAATAAACCCCACACTTCTTAACACACAGATAGTGTATTTCCCCACACCCACACTTTGCCGTTTTCTGTTTGGCGCGACGAGAGACACTGGCTCTTCTCCTCCACACTTCCTGTTTTCTGTTCGACACAGGGAGTACACACCTTGCCGTGTATAACCCGTCCTCTTAAAAATAACGTCACTTTTCGCTCATATGCGCACTATGGCCAAATTTGGACGTAATATGAAATGAAATCGACTCACAAAAGTGACGTACTGTTCCGTTTTCTGTTTGAGTCGTCCGGCTTACTCGGTAAGGTTAAAAGAGGAAACTTTCAATTAACGTTTTCCATAACGTTTTGAAACTTTATGAGAATTTCCTGCTCACCTATCAGAGAACCCTTAACTTACTGTTGTTGAAAAAAAATCCCAAATTTATCTTAATTTTCTTTCATTTTCAAATTAGGTCCATTTTCGGCCATACGGGCAAACGGCCAAAAGCGACGTTATTTTTAAGAAGACAGGTTGTAAATACCTTCCTCATGTCCCGTTATAGCGAACACCCAAATTCTACTCACATTTCTGGAATATTTCACACAGTATATTTGTGTAAAATATTCCTACAGATAATCTACAAGTATAGAAATGTTCTTACAGACAATCACTGCTAGATGGACAATCACTCCTCTCTCAGATTCACAAATGATACCGAGTCCTTCTCCTGAACTAGTTACACTTGATTTCACCTTTCTCTCTCTCTCTCTTCCTGTGAAATCACTCTTTCAGGTATTTAACACTGCTGTTAAATTCACATATCAACACACACGTGGTTCTTGGTCTGTTCCTGACCGCCGTTTATGTCGTAATTTCTTATTCCAGTCCAATATAATATCCTCTTGACACCTGCAATTACCTAGTGATATGGTTCTGGAATATTTACGGGTGTTTGGGTTATACCAATACTTCAGGACCTGGGTACAAAGCGACTTATCTTGGAGATCTTGAGACAGTTATCTTCTGCTGTAACTCTTGAGAATGCTGTGATGTCATCACTTGTTGGCCAATCAGAGTCGTGGGCCTCTCCGGCACTTTACATACTCTGCTTCCATTGGATCCGGCACCTGTTGATCCTTGTGATGCCGTGTTTGGTTCCCCCCCCCCCTCCCCCACCAACACAGTGTCCCACAGTCTTCGAAGAGGATGGAGTAATCTTGTTGTTACCTTCCAACCGTTTTGAGGAGAGGAGAGCCTATCCTGCCTCCCCACTACCACCTTGTAGCAATAATGCCCCCACCCTCTCAGTAGAGGGTATCATATCCCTGGTGATTTGAGTGTGCATTCTGCATTGCACGACTTCCAGATGACTCAGATCACATCCATTGACCTGCTTGAACTTCTCTCAATGAGATGAATTCAGAGACATACAAGTAGACACACTTTGGACATCAACTAACGAAGTTAGTTCTTGCACGCACACATCAAAGCAATAAGTTACTACGCTGAGAGATCTTCCTTTTAATTAACCCCCAATTTCAAATGCATATTGCTTGCAATCATGCATTACCACGGTGTTCACAGAAACTTCATGATTAACACAAACTTATGGTTACATATAGATGATTGCAACAAGAAATGTTCAAGCATACTTTCAATATGACAGCTTGAGTGATTCATGTGGACCACTCCATCCTCTGCATCAGCTGCCGACACTTGATCTTCATCATAAAATGTCAATCTTCTTTTCTGCTTCTTCGCAGGTGTTGAAATGTCCTGCAGCTGCGTAGTAGAGCACTGGGGCATGCACAAGTTCAACAAACGGCTCAACACCTCAACATTTGTCACCAGACACATGACTCACACAACCAATTAGACCACACAAGACAAACTCATCAATACCTGTGGTGCACCTGACTCCTAGCTGTAATGACAGCTGGCTGTCAAGCACATTGACACTTTTGCTTCTTCTTGGAGCCCCATAATGAATCCATTCAGACATTTGACACGTCGTGTCTCCAAGCGAATGGTATAATTCTCCGTCATCTTTTCTCATCTCTCTTGACAGAACAGCAAGCAAACCCAAGCACTGTAAAACACAATCAGCGCATCCCTCAATGTTGACACAGTTCACCTCTGCACCGTCGACAAATATCACTTGGTCCGGTGTTGTATGACACCTGACACCTTGGGTAGAAAGCCACGTTCCACCCTGAATTGCATCTTAGACTTCGGTCATTGCTGAAATTATGGCATCTTCAATGCTTTTAATTTCCTCATAAGATGTCATCTGACTCATGGCACATTGGATGACAAATCGAGTGACATCTCGTCCCACCGAATTGATCGTTCCGGTAGAGACCAGTCTGACACCACAGTCAACTGTCTCCATCTTCTCTAGTGTCGGTTGACACCTGACAATAAAGGCATACCATCTTCCATGAGTGTCGACACACATAGCTATCTTAAGTCTGACACCACTGCAAGCTACTTCTTTCTTTAGGGTCCCGTCACACTTGACACTCATAATGATTCCACGAATGAAATCTTTTTCCTTTTATTTAAATTCTTCGTCGCAACAGACAAGACTACACTGTTAGCTACCGTCGTCTTCTTTGTCGCATGACACATGACACCTTTTTTGACACCGTTAGTAGTCCCTCTTCTTTTAACAGCTTCACCTGCTGGGACGACAGATCTGACACACCCATGAACTGTCGTCCCTTGAGTCCCCCTGACACTTGACACTACTGTTGACACTTCCTCCTTCCTGCACACTAGTGAAATTCCTTATAATCCCACGTGACTTCTCAAAAGGCAAGAATGTGCCATGCGTTATCAGGTACACGACGTTAGCATCACCTTTGAGTTCTTGAGTTCTGCTCCGTGTTCCACAGAAATGTGCAGGCATGGTGATATCTTGACACATCCCCCGATGTCTCCCTCTGATATCACACAGTTGTCAGACATGACAGTCGTTAGGACAAGCTGATGAGGTAGCGTAGCAGGTTACGATCCTACTAACTACTTAACGTCCCTTATTCTGTACACACTAGTGACATGGTCATATCCAAGGTCAATTGAGGTCATACCATAGTCAGCAACTGACTCGCCACCACATGCAGTGGTGGCGAGTCAGTCACGGTAAAGTGACTTCACCTTATCGCAGATGTCACTTCCGTACCTACCTTATTGTCGCAGATATCGTTGATCAAACGATCACCTTGGGTGACATTAGTTCATCCATCGACAACTTCCACTGGCTGTCTACAGACTCCCTTTGAATCTCTATCTTCTTGAGTTGATGTTTCACTTCCGGTCAACGCCTCATCACCTAACACGAACGCTATCCTGCGTTGGAACTCAAGATTTGCTTGTTCGTTCCATCTCTTCATAGCAAACTGAACACACTCTTGTTGACTCATGTTCCTCAACTTGGTTATTATTATAGTGCGGGTTGGTGGTGTTGTCGTCGTTGTTCCTTCTTTACGGACAACCCAACCCACAACTCAGTAGACTGCTTATACTTAACCAGGAGATCACACTAGGCGCTTCTGGCTCTTGGAGTGGGGCTCAACGTCACACGTTTAGAGGATGCGGCTCCAATACTTAGCCTCGTTGACACGTGCACACACCCACTCGAGCCGCTGTGACTCCCCACTCTCTCCTTATGTGATATGATCTTAATCCCCCTTTGACTTATTAGTTTTCCATCCTACCCTGTCCACAGCGGTGGTTCTTGTTTTTTTTTTCTCTCTCTCTCTTTCTTTACTATTTCGTGGGAAGCCTCACTAGGACAAGGGCAAGCACCAGCAAATTGGAATACATTTACTGGACAAAGCACATACACAATACATACACACATATAATAATAATGAATCCTATACTCTATACTATTACAATCAGGTTGCACTCCAACACCATCAGAACTCTATCATCAGCTTATCAAGTGGTATCCTATCTCCTGATTCACCACCTAATATTACCAACCTCCTCAAGTAGGACAAGTCTTATATTACAATGTTGCACTATCAGCAAGAGAATATATATATATCTATGAACATGTACAAGGAAAATCAGCATTGAATGCAATAACATATATATATCAGTATAAATGTTCCTTGATACACAACAATGATCAGTCGATCACTCTATCAGTTCTAGAACACATACATCTGTTAGTAATCCAGCCTGCGACTGTAACTCTATACTTCAGTATAAACTTTTTGGTACAAAAATGGCAAACTATCACTCGCCTTTCACTGCGTCTTACACGCTAAAGACAAACACTCTATCAACTCCCTACAAGTGATCATTTAGAACTTCCCTTCCACATCTGGAAGTTCACTACCCTGATATCTTCAGGTTCTTCCGGACTTAACTACCAGGATCCTCTGCAGCTCCTCCAGGCTGCTACACCATGAAGTTTTCCTTGGGAAAACTATGGTGCTTCACTACCTCTACTAGGGTCCTCCACAGCTCTCTTGGCTGCTACACCATGAAGTTCCCTCGAGCAACTATGGTGCTTCACCACCTCTACAGAAGCACGTGACACTCCTCTTCACTGCTTCTCCTCACAGCTCGAGGTCCTCTCCTCCACTACCTTGGAGTCTCATCAATTACTCCCTCTGTGCTGGCTTCGAAGTTCTCAGCAACTTCTTCCCCAAAGACAAACCACAGATTGTCTAGTCGAGGGCGCTATCCCTCTGACGGCGTCTGGTCAGGGCGCTCCACACAGCCCACGAAAATGTCTCTGGGCAGTTCAATAAACTCTCCTCGCCGTCCAGGACTTGAGACCACAACGTTCTGAGCTCAATTCCACAGCTGGCACGTCTACACACTTCTCTTCTCTTGGAGATTTATCACTAGGAGTTCCTTTCTGACGGGAGCTCAAACGGAGCGCGGCTTTCCCCCTGCGATGTCTGGCCTCAAGTGAGGGGTCAAAGCCCTCCAGAAGCGAGCCTCACGCCTCCAGCAAATTATCCACGTCTCCTAACCAGTCATTCATCTGTTGTTCTTATTCACTGCTCATAATCTTAAACTCCGTGTAAAATTTACCCAATTATCTTTACATATGAATCTTCATGTCTGTATTTCCGACCTCCTAGTCAGGTCAGGCTTCATAGAATAATTCTCAAAGGGGAGACTCGTTTTTCGGCTACCTGGGATCATAACACTATGTTATAAAATTCTAATACTGTACGGGAATTGGAACTTTAAGTACCCATCTCGACAACTTAATCCTTGGTGTGTAACTGTATTCTCACTGAACTTCCCCGATGAATGAGATCTTTCAGGCCAAGACCATATGCCTCATGGCCTTGAACTTCGACTTCCATCTCAGGCAACATTCTTCCTTCATACTATACAGTGCTAACCACCTCCACATGTGGCTGGCATTTGTCCCCTTTAGTAGTAATGATGCCTGACCCACCTCCACACAGGTCACCCGTACTTAGGGAACATGTCCTCGACTTATCCCGTCGTCCACGACGACTCTTAGTGGCACACATGGTACTTACATACCCAGTCATACTTGATATGTTCCTACCTAACAATTTCACCCCTTCCTAAGTACTGCTTACCACCATGAAATGCAAACAACACAGAATACCAAACATTACTTTACTCAACTTTGCAACTTTTAACTTGAGTTATAGCTCTTGGGCTCTGCTTTAGCCCTACACGTTGGGCGTCAGATTTGAGAGCATACTCCGGGTCACCGTAAACACAATGGTCCCATGTTGGGCGTCAGATGTGTGAGAGAGGCCCCTTTGCATCCACACTCAATGGATGTGAGAATATGGTTTTCCTGTTTTCTTTATTCACATCTTAGCCCCACCTTGGGCGTCAGATGTGATAAATGATAATTTATCAGATGATAAATATTACCACACAAGACAAGAACATACCGGGCACCAGAATGTGCGATATTACTGGTTAATGAGATGTGGATTCGAATTTTTGCTTTAGACAAAGGAATACACTCTGGAGGCGTGATCAAAACGCCAAAGATATGAGCACTTCAAGTGGAAATGAAAGCCAGGGGGTCTTCAAATTCCACAAGCAATACCAACCCTTCCTTACTTAAGTTGTTCGGTTTGCAATTTGCTTGCAAGTAAATCTAGCAGGTAGAGGATGGATTCTAACACCAAATTTGTGTTTATTGATTGGGATTAGAGGGTTAGATCCCGAGACAACTTAAATCAATGACATTGTCAAGAACGCAAGTGAAATATGGGGGGGGGGCAGTACTGCAGAATGAGGAATAACATCAAAGTCACGTGTTTTAGCAAAAGTAGGTTTATTCGACAACTTACTGACTAATACACAGTGACCCTCGTTCTTTACGTTAATCAAGAGTGTCACTTCAACAACTGTCAAAACCACCATTTCGTAGCAGGTTTCCTGACCCACTGCTCTACAGGTGCAAAGAGACTAACAGTCTCGACCCACTGGACAGGTCATGGACACAAGTAAACTAACCTGAACACTAAGTAAACGTTCTTGGCAATTATTGCTCTAGCTACTGGCAGTATCAAAACACTTCAACACAATAAATTTACATATACGTAAATAAATACTCAAGGCAAAGTCACCAAGATATTCAGCCACAATATCAACACCAGTTAATTACTTTTCTCTGAAAAGTTCACCAAGACATAATATTACAACAGCTTGAGCCAGTAACCGGGTTCTTTCTGCCTAATGTGCCTTAGAGCCTCTTCTATAATCCCACCCCATATCAATGGAACGTTCTCAAAATTGCCGGTGGCAAGTAATAGTGCAAGGAATAAAGGGAGGTAAACAAGATGCAATTACATCTTCATCAATATATTATCTATTGAGGTATAACTACACTTATGTACACAGTGTCGCTTTAACCCAGGACACTCAATATCCCTGCAGTGTTCTTCATATCTCGGTGAGTCTACTATCATAAAGTCTACGTCGTTCAAGCTCAATGGTAATCACCGGCGAGTTCACCTTCCTCAACATGGGCTCGTCCACACATTGTATTGTCACGATGTCCCAATACCCCACATCTGCTCTCCAGAAACTCACTGACAGAGGACTTCAGCAACATGCTGACAGAGGTCACAAATTATTTCCATTGTGTGTCTCTAGCAACACACTAGCAGCACTTCTCAACAGACTGCCACTACTGTCGTCTTGTAACTCGTCTTGGCTAAATCCCGGGTACGTCGGTCCACACGACAGTGCTTAAGTACAACAGCTAACACACTGTCTACTACCGACGGCGGCCACGTGTCCTCTCACAGGAAAAAGTCAGGGACCAGATTCAAGAAGCAGTTATGCACGCACTTACGAACCTGTACATCTTTTCTCAATCTTTGGCGGCTTTGTTTATAATTATTAAACAGTTAATGAGCCCCAAAGCACCAGGAGGCTGTTTATAACAAAAACAACAGTTGATTGGCAAGATGTTTAAAACTTGTAAACTGTTTAATAAATGTAACCAAAGCCATCAAAGATTGAGGAAAGTTGTACACATTCGTAAGTACTTGCGTAAGTGATTCGTGAATCTGGCTGCAGGAGTTTGGGACTGCCCGAGGTGAACTCTTTTCCACAGGGCAATAAACTTTCCACGTCACCTCTGTGGACATAAAAGTCGTTAGCCAGACAGAAAGTATACAAGCGGAACATAGGATGTCAACCTTTTACCAGGGAACTGTGAAATGTAATCAGATGCACACTCTAGATGGCGATGATGTTGTTACTTCACTCACCAGAGGGCATCATCATCGCCCACACCTCATAACATAAGAGGAAAGGTATGAAACAGGAACCTTTTACAGACGCCACACCTCCTCCAACAGTTGGCATTGTCCTCGTCTCACTTAATGCCATGGAGTTGGAGTGCAGGTCCACAGATGGCATCGATATCACCACACCTCACCCCATAATAAGCGTTGTTATTGTAACACTTCCCACACCAAAAAGAATTTGGTTTGGTTTCCAAAAAGAAAATAAACCAAATTATTATTTTTAATAAAACAAATTAGACTTATGCAGATTGACTACCAATGTCTGGAGAATGTCCGGGTCCTAGAGCTTTTCCAATAGGGATACCTTGAACAGAGCTAACACCACGACCACGGGCAATGATCTGACAGACGTGACCGTCAGGAGCGGGGCCACCTTCCATGCCTTGGTTATTTTAAGCACTGAGACTTTGAGGAAGATTGAAAAACTGAGGCGCACTGCTAACACCTTCCTGAGTCAGCGGTACCGCTGGTGGCTGGATGCAGAAGGCACAATCGACTTGAGAATGGTCCGGGACGGACCCAAACGTCGTCGTCCCTTCACCTTCTAGTGTGTGGTCTGGTCAACATACTTTATCCACGTTATTGTGACTCATCGCCTGCTTGCAGAAGGCGTTTCCTGTGCGGATCTGGATGTCCCCAGGGAGATTCTGGAATACAGGAAGTGGACAACTTTGGTTACCAGGTACAGCTTGGGGATAAGTTTCAGTGTTTTGGCCGTTGACTGGGTTCACGCATGTTCCCACGACGACAGTCTGTTCATTCAAGGAAGTCAGGGGTCAGAGCCACGTGGTTGAAGGCCTGGTCAATGACTGTAACGCAACGATCGAGGATGATACCTTGGGTGACAGTGGGGGTGAAGACTGCGTTCACTCTTCTAACTTCAGGGCTGCCAAAATTCCTTATAATGTTGGTACCTGGCTCACTAGTTACATTAGTAACATCAACCTTTCTAGACCTGTCACTCATTACAACATTTATTTGACTACCAAGATCCTCAAACACTTCTAGGTCCCTTCCGTTGTGATAACCATCGTCACTGAGCGAACGTCCTGTCCGTGGTATTGCTTCATCATGCTGACGTGTATCAGCCTCTTCATCTGGTCCATCCACTGTTCCTTGGTCACCTCTAATAATCATCTCACTGAGTGACCATATGCCATCTCGAATGGAGAGGACTCCAGAGACTTACTCGGCACTGATTCTATGGCAAAGATAAGAAAATCACAGAAGATACTGAAGAAATATCTGTCTAGATGATTAATAATTTTCGCAAACCTGTAATATCCATAATGGGCCGTTTTCATCACTCTTGTTCCAAACATTGAGGGCACAATACCCTGTGCACATACCTCTAAAGTCGGGGAGTTCTTGGTCGATTCCATTGGCACCACACCTTATATGTCCGAAGGTATGAGTCACCTGCCGTCACAGTTACTCTAGGGTAACTGTAGGTGCTTGCAATTGGGAGTTCCTTCTCTTGCTTTGTTATCCAGGTCGCTCTAGTCCTGTGCTTTGGTTCGGGGTTAGAGTCGAGAGTGTTCGCTGGAGTGCTGTCAGCAACCGGTGGGGTAGATATAGGGTTAAACAAGTCATTGTCATTTCATCTCAACTGCGTCTGCACCTGTAATCTGGTTTGTAGTGCTACTTCAGGTCTTGCCAACTTTTCAACAGGACCGTCCAGAACTATGAGATGGCTACTGTCTAAACTCAAAGCTTAGTCATTGGCCAGTATGACCTCTATCCCCTCTACTGCCAAAGTACACTTGACATTGAAATATGGCAATAGAGGGAAACTCTATTGCCATATTACTAACTACTAAACTAAACTCGTACCACATAGAGGGAAACTCACCTAAAATAACCCTTTGTTTCCTATCAGTAAGCACTTCCTCGGGTAACGAGTTCCTCAGAATCAGAAAATGGGCTGCTCCACTATCTCAGAGAATCACTACAGACCGGCCAGTCTGGTCACTCGATGCATACCCTTCCGAAGTGTAGGGGCAAACAATCCTGGTTTCTCTCTATATGTGCATAGAGACTGGGTTTCTACTGCTGATGTTACACATCTCACCAGCATAACCTGCCTATGCGGGTCGTTACCTGTTCTAGTTCTACACTTACCAGATATGCGCCCATTCTGTTCACAGGTCCAACACACTATGTCTCTCCTAGGTCTTGGTCTGCCTAGGGGTGTTTTTTCGGAACCACGTGGAACGGTCTTCTTTTCCGGCTAATAGCTAAAAAATGGTTTGGAGTAGCTCTTTGTAACATACCCGATACAGGGCCTATGGGTTAGAATATATTTTTCAGCCATGGTGGCTGCAACACCCAAGGTCTCTACTTGCTGCTCCTCCAAGTAAGTCTTCAGATCACCGGACAAACACTCTTTGAAATCTTGTAATAAGACGAGTTGTTCCAGTTGTTCTTTGGTCTCCACCTTCCGAGAGGCGCACCATTCGTAAAACAGTCACTCCTTAATACATGAGAACTCTGTAAAGGTGTGCCCTGATTTCTTCTTAAGGTTGAAACGTCTGTCTATATGCCTCAGGCACCAACTGGTAAGCCATCAGCACCACCTTCTTGATAGCGTCGTAATCACTAATGTCACATACCAACAGTGTGGAGTATGCGGTTTGGGCGTTCCTAGTCAGCACCAATTGGATCATAATTGCCCAATTGTCTCTTGGCCAGTCTAATGATGCTGCTACTTTCTCGAAAGCAGCAAAGAACTTTGACACCTCCTTCTCATGGAATTTAGGCATCATTTTAATGTTACGCACAGGGTCGAATCTATTGGTCTCTTTTCTACTACTTAATGTTAACACTTCTAATTCATATGTCCGTTATCTCTCCTTTTCTTCTCTTTCTCGCTCCTCTCTTTCTCTCCTTTCTCCATTTTCCAAACGCTTAATTTGCATTCCCAATCCAACCGTGTCATTTCCATTTCCTTCTCCAACCGTTTCACTTCGATTTCACGTTTTATTTCCATTTTCTTCTCTACTCTTCTCTTCTTTTCTCTTTCTCTTCTTTCTTGGGTTTCTTTCCCTTTTTCTTCTCTCTCTAGTTCTAGCTTTTTTCACTCTATTTCACGTTGGATTTCTAATTTTCGCATTTTTTACTATTAATAGGCTCACATTAAGTTCTTCTCTGTCATTATCGCCATCATTTCCCTCGTCTTCCTTTTCGGTGGACACCATAACACTTTCTCCTTCACTATGGACTTCACTTTCCTGCTGGCTGTTAGGTTTTAAATGCCTATATACCTTTGAGAGGATCTCGACACGAGAATCTCTATCGCTTACCTTAATCTCAAGGTAGGCAATTATTAACACTAATTCAGGTTTTCCCAGATGTTTCAATTTGGGCAGGCAGTTCTCCTGGTTTAGGAACTCCTGAACATCGCCCGGAGTATCAATAGTCTGTTTCTGAGCAATTGTTCACTTTCGTAACACTGCGCTCCATGTAACACTGCACTTAACACTGACACAAAAAGGGGAAATCTATACAAGGGGATTGCAATAATTACTTGAAGAATTCTATCAAACTTTTGCCAATTATGTTACAGCCTGCTTGAGACAGTAACCAGGTTCTTTCTCCGAATGTGCCTTAGGGCCTCTTTTACTATTCTCCCACCCAAAGTCAATGGTAAGTTCTCAACAATTGGCTATAGCAAGAAATAATGCAAGGAATAAGGGGATAAACAAGACGCAATTACACCTTCACCAATATATTATCTATCGAAGTATAACTATACTTATGTACACAATGTCGCTTTCACCCAGGACAATCAATATATCAGCAGTGTTCTACAAATCCCAGTAAAGTGTTCTACAAATCCCGGTAAGTCCACTATCTTCAAGTGTTCGTTGTCCACGCTCAATGGTAATCACACTGATTACCATTGAGAGATCACCTCTCAATCACTTGATTACCAGCTGCGAGTTCACCTTCCTCAACATGGGCAAGTCCACACGCCATATCGTCACGATGTCCCAATACCCTACATCTGCTCTCCAGAAACATAATGACAAAGAGCTTCAGCAACATGCTGACAGGGGTCACAAATAATCACTTCCATGGGTTTCTAACACCCTTGCAGAAGTCTCTAGCAACACACAAGCAGCACTTTTCAGCAGAAGGTCACTACTGTCGTCTTGTAACTCCTCTTGGCTAAATCACGGGTGTGTCGGTCCACACAACAGTGCATAAGTACAACAGCTAACACACTGCTTACTACCGCTGGCGGCCACTTGTCCTCTCACTGGACCAAGTCAGGAGTTTCGGACTACCCGAGGTGAACTTCTTTCTGCAGCGAAATAGACTTTCCAAGTCACCTCTGTAGACATAAAAGTCATTAGCCAGACAGAAAGTATACAAAGAGAACATAGTTTGCCAATCTTTCACCGGGAAACTGTGAAATGTTTAGATGCACACTCTAGATCGCGTTGGTGTCGTTACTTTACTCACCAGAGGTCATCATCACCGCCCTCGCCTCCTAACTGAGGTACAAAACAGGAGCTTTTCAAAGATGCCACACCTCCGCCAACAGATGGCCTTGTCTTCGTCTCAATTAATGCCTTGTAGTTGGAGTGCAGATCTATAGATGCGTCGATATCACCACACCTCACTCCATAGAAGGCATTTATATCGTTACATTTAACAACAAGTAATTACTTTAACAATGTCCACCAAGACATACAATCACAATTAAATAATTAATTACTCAATTAATTTACATTAATCCTTCTGTTATTCGGACAGACAACACTCAATCAAATAATTTAGGTTAATGACATTCTGTCAGTCAAACAGTCAACAGTTCAAAGATAATTAATTAACAACAATTACGTTAACCACTGCACTGCGATGCCCGACATTACTCATGGCAGGAGTTGCACAGGCCACTAAAACCTGATTTTATGATATTGTATCATTTAAGACGCACGCTAGGTTGTTGTTGTTGTTGTTGAGTTAGGGGTGACGACGATCGTGGGATCGGATGCGCCCCGGCGTACCCGTGAAGGGCGAATCGCAAAGCCAGGAAAGGCGAAATGCCAAGCCAAAACGCTAAACGAGAGACGCCAAGCACTAGAAACTAATATGCCACACGGCAAAGCAACGAACAAAAGGAGAGGCAGAAGCACATAATAGAACAGGGCAAACAAACAGCCAGAGGGGCACACAGCATGTCATAGAGCAAATACACAGGAAATCAGAGCACATACTTGCCCGGGAACTTGGCCCGTGGGAACCGCACATTAAACGCCTCCCAGAACACCCATTGCCAAGGGTCCCGTCCATCCACCGGGGACGCCATAACATCCGGAACCGGGGCAACAAACACCTGCAAACTGGGGACCCAGATGGTAGTACTCAGGAGGCGAGAAGTCGCTACCCGCCCCCACAGAAGGGGAACTTGCCCACCATGAAAGCACTCCGGTCCGTCAGACAGCAGTAACGCAGCAATCTTCGATCAGTGACCCGGCGGCATCACAGACGCCGGCAACACGTCCCCCAGGGCCCCAACGCGCACCCGCATCACAGGGGTACCCGAGGCCCCGGGCACACCACCAGATGACAGCAGGGAACCCGGACGGCGCGCATCCTTCCGTAACGTCACCACCAGGCCACTCCCAGCCCCAGAGTTCACACCATCCCTGGCAGCGGAAGCCACCACCCCCCACTGTGGAGAGTCCCCCGGCGGAGAAAGAACCGAAGGCACGCCCGAGACACAGGCACCAGCACCGGCAGGCACATGGACCTCCACCACCACGAACCGCGGAGACATCGACGCATCCGTATCCACACTGTCAATACCCGAAGCCCCGCAGTCACTGAAGTCACCAATTCGGCCCAGGAAGAGGACGAACGCCGGGAACGTTTGGGCACCGGCCGGATATCGTCAGAGCCGGTAAGGGACCCAGAAACACGGGTACCACGAGCCGAAGGAACCGACGCCAGAACGGCAGCAGCCTCTACCACAGGGAAAACTGGGCCACACACAGCAGGAGTCTCCGCAGCCACCCCAGCACCAAGCACATCCGGGACCCGAGTCACTGACACAGGGCCAGGCGCAGCATCAGAAGACGAGGGAGAAGACAGCGACGTCACACAGGGGGCTCCAGGAAGGCCCACGGAAGCAGCTGGAACAGCGACAGGATCAGGCAGACCAACCGACGGTACCTCAAGAACCGGAGGAGGGACGGCAACAACCGGAGGAACGGCAGGCGCCGCCGGGGAAGCTGCAGCAGCAAACGGGACTCGCACCACCTAATCAACATCACCGGAGACAGCCTCCAGAGGGAGCGGCGGGAAATCCTCGTCGCGGAACAAGTTGACAGGAGCAGCAGGGGCCTCAGAGCACCCGGCAGCCTGATGCCCCAACAGGTCACACCGGAAACAGGTACGAGGCTGCCGGGCATAATACACCCAGACATTGTATCCCATAAGCCGGACAGAAGAAGGTATATCCGACCGCAGGCGCATCCCCAACGTGCGAATGTTTGTATGCCTCCCAGCATACCGCCCCGAGGAGAGCGTGTTCACCCGCACGCTGACAACAGTACCAAACCCCCCGAAGTAACGCCGGAGGAGGTCATCAGGGAATTCCAGGGGCGCACCATGGATACTGACATAAGTCAGGGCACCATTGCAGTCCGAAATCGCCACAGAGCCGGCATCGTCTGGCAACGGCAACGTATGCTCCCCATACCGACGGAGGAAGTCCCGGTACTCGTCCTCCCCCACGAACTTAATAACAACCCGATGGGCCGTAACTAGCTCCACACCGTAAACAGCTTCCACTGGACACGAAGCATGTCACACATCACCATCTCGATGGTCGGATAACCAGCCTTACAAGTGAACTCCAGGCCCACGGAGTTCACACGCTGAACAGGAGGAAGATGGCCCCCCATGGTGCCATCATTGAACTGCCACGTCAACGCAGCCAGGCAGGCAACAAAACTCGCGCGGTAGGTTGGGTACGCAATTGACACCTGAGGCCTCCAGTGAACGGCAGTTTTTTCGAAAAATATTCCCTGAATGCCCTAGGGCTGCGGGCTGGATCAGTTCTGTGTGAGCATCCACGGGTTACCCACACATCTCTGGCTCTCAATCCCCTGTCGGACGCAGTGTTGAAAGATCGCCCTCTGATGGTGAAATTCAGACCTTATTGTTTGAGAAGATAAGTATATATTGATAATGATGAAGTAAGGCACAATAAAGACCTAACAGAAGAGTCAGATTCAAGTGATGCAGCACGGATGAGGACAATACAGCGAGCGTATGCATAGAAGCTAAGCACTCGCTAGGCTTTCCGCGACCTCCCAAGTCAATATTATCACCACCCATGTCATCTCCAATTTTTGAATAAAGTGATACTCTAGATGAATTGTTTTCTGGGTTTAGTGCTGATGCTTCTGATACAAGTAGCATAGATAAACAGAGTGTTAGCGGCTTCCATGGTGGTGTTACTATGCCAGTGGTGGTGGTGCCAGTACAAGGAGCCCAGGTGAATTCGTTAGGGAGGACTGTGAGAGTTTTGTACCGCACAAACCACAATTTGATGATTATGATGTTGGTGTTGCACCCACTTTCTCATATACAGGTGCCGATATGAAATGTGTGATACCAGAACAGAATTTTGCCATTGATCTTTTCCTAGATCTTTTGACGACTATCTTACACATTGATCTTTTCCTAGATATTTCCAATCCTACCTTACACATGGATTTTGTCCAAGATCTTTTCAATCCCACCATGCACTTCACAAGCTTGGCTACATACCACCTACAGGAACTAAAGCCAAGGATGTACGTAAGTGCATTATTTGCAAGCACAAAAAACGAAAAACCAGGAAGCGAGAATCTGTGCATCGAATACAAAGTTGCGCTCTGTCTCATGGACTGCTTCTTTGAATATCACTCACTTCCGAAGTACTGTTTAATACAGTGTGTGAGACTGTGTAAATAGTGTGTGAAAGTGTACATATTGTAAATAGTATGTGAAAGTGTACATATTGTAAATAGTGTGTGAAAGTGTCATTATTGTAAATAGTGTGTGAAGTGTACATACTGTAAAGAGTGTGAGAAATTGTACATATTGTTAATAAATTGAATATTGAACAAGTAATATTATGACAATAAAAAAATGTTGTGGACACATTACTGACACATCATCACAGTTTCCTGGAACATTAGGAAAGTTATTCTGTATAAATATTGTAAAGGATACAAATGTGCATCAGATACGATTAAAAAAAGCTAATTAGAAAGCATTTAAAATGCATTGAAAAAATAGATTAAAATATATTTTCATACATATCTATATCAGATATTGTATATCTCTATAAAATCTATTATCGCTCTTTCAAATAAGCGTTTCTCTTTGATATTTGAGCAGTTATACAATTATTATCTTTTTAAAATCCTTTCTGTGATTAAAATCCCAACAATAGTTAATGATGACATTATTCTTATATCATTTTGTTTCTGCTTTTTGTGTTCAAGAACTCTTTTCAATAAACCACGACCAGTTTCTCCAACATATGATAAAGTGCAATCACTACAATTTATTACACAAACGGTTGTGCATGCTGGGTTTGCGTGCCTCTGATGCGTGTGTGCACTGTGGTCTCCCCGAGACACAGTTGCATGTCTTTTATTTTTGCGGGCGGTTGCGGGGTTTGCTTGATTGGTTTCGGGACGTGTTGGTTGGGGTTTGTGGACCTGAGTGTTGGGGTGACCTTTTGAGGTTTTTGTTTTTGTCCTTTCCGCGGAGGTCGCGCCGTGTTCGAAATACGCTTTGTCTTCTTTGATGCTGACTTTGTGTACTGTGTGTGGGTGGGTCGGAGGGAAGGTTATGGGGTTGCTAGGCTTTTAGGGTTTTTGAGGGGTCGTTTGCGGTTCACGTGGTGGTGGGTGCAGCGTGCGTTTCCGAGCGAGTTTCGTGGTTGGTTCACGGGTGGGTATGTGCGTGGGGTTGCTTTTGGGTGAGTGGTCTTCTGTTTTCATCCTAGATCCCCGGCCCTCCGGTTGGCCTCCTCGAGGGGGGGTTGTGCTGGGTGTGTGTGGTTGCTCCTGTGGTTGTGCGTTCGGTTTGGTGTGTGGTGTTGTGTGTGAGTGTGGGTTTGCTTCTGTGTTGGCTCCTGCGTGGGCCGTTGCTTGTGCCATGTGTGGGTTGCATGCGGCTGTTTTGTTACTCATTTTGTTGGTTTGATTGCTGTTTTTCCTGGAAGTGTGTTTGTTTAGGGTGCGTGTATCTCTGTGTTTCATTGTTCGCCCCGGATTCTTTCTTGGGGTTGTCATATAGTAGTGCCTGGGCCTTGGCCATGGTTTGTTTTTATGTTACTTATATGATTTGTGTGCGATGTGCTTATGCTTTGTGTTATTTATGTACTTGTGTGCATTGTGTATATATGTGTGTGTCTGGTTTATTCTGTGTATGTTTGTTGTGTCTTTCCATGTCCGTATGCGTCCGTTTGTTGTATGTACATTATTATGTTTAATTTTGTATTCGGACTTATGTCCCTGGAGTTTCTGGGGTCTTGTTATGCAATGTTCTCTTTTATGCCTGTTTCTGCTTATGTTTTTGTTGTTATATTCTTGTTCTTAGGTTCATGTCATGTATATTGTGCTATACTTTGTATATTTCTTTTATAAAAAAAAAATAAATTTACATAAACACCATTACCTACATCGTTTTTATTATTATTATTACCATTATCAATACTACCGATATGTAATGACAATGTCTTCTCACAGACATAATAACATAGGATAAGTCACAGGTTGTTCAGTTTGGAGTGTAAGCACGAGACGAATATACTCCTCCACAATTTGAGGCCAGTCTGGGTAGTTCCTCAGTGAGTGGCCTGACAGTGTGATGTCAGAGGAAGTTGCAATACGACAGGGTGTTTGGCTGCCTACTTGTTGTTTTATTTATTTATTTTACCCACATGATGGCGACGTGGAGAGGTGCATGGTTTCCATTAATGGATCCTGTATTCCTACGTGTTGATTATTAATGATTATATATTCAGCTATTCAGTGAGTTTTTCTTTTAATGAGTTTCAAGCATAAAGTAAGTTATTTGGAGAAATTCGTAATTTGCAGTAAATACTTGTTGCTTGACTAAAAAGTACATGTTCTGTTTCACTGAGAAAGAGGGTGGTCCTTTATTTACTCTACTGATGCCTATTTATTCATCGTTCCTCTAGACATGAACCATATCTTAGTTAGTATCACAATAATAATGTATATCTTGATTCAACCTAGTAAGCAATTGAAAGGCAAACAGTACTCTTTAGCCTATTATATATAATGCTTCACAGACGATGTTTACCCTATCAGAGAAGTCACAGGCAGCCAAAGCACTTACTCATGTCAGTAAACCTGATTAAGTTTTCCAGAGAAGGCAGTATTGAAGAGTGCTGCAACCTCTGCTTAGTTTGTGCACTATTTATATTAGGCAAACTTGGAATATTGGACTAGGAGTCATAGTAAATGTGCTTGGCTAATTTAATGACTGCAATATTTAAGGTTTCAGTGTGAGCGTGTGAGGGATGGCGGGTGGGGGTCGCAAGTGCAGGGTGAATGGGGCGGCATGGTGGGGGAGCTGGTGCGTGGCGAGGCAGACATCGCCGTCGCCGCCCTCGACATCACTCACAAGCGCAGCACCGCTGTCGACTTCCTTCTTGGTTTTCTCTACTCTAAGTACGCTTGCGGTTACATTTATTTGCTATTAAGCATTATAAATTTGATCCGAGCTTGTATTGAACTTGTTGTTGGTTAAATATTTCAGGCCTATTTTCCCAGAAAGAAGTGGCAAATCACCCATTCCATAATGATCACTACTTATATTAAGTTTGAAGTAATTCTAATTCACAGCAATATGTTTGCAACAGTTAGACATTGGCTTACAATTAACAAACCAATGAGCAATTATATGTGTGAATGATGTTGTTACGGCCACTATGGACCAGTAACCGGGTCTCTGATGGATGAACCTCGTTTATAGTCCCCGACCCCAAGTTGGTAGTACACTTTCAAGAAATGGTTGTATAGTGCAATAGAATAAGGGGAAATTGAAAATACACACAGTTCCCTTCACCAATATATTTATACTTGCACCGTTAAATATCTTAAATAAAACTGACAATTACCACAATTATTTACAATAGTGTCACTTTCACACAGGACACCAAAAGTGCACACATGCAGTGTTCACCAACCCCAGAGTTTTCACCATTCAGTACCTTGTCCACTCGTATTGGAAAACACTGGCGCGTTCACCTTTTATGTGGGCCAGCCCACCGACACAGTATCACAAGGTGCCTATACCCAACTATCACCAGCCACTCCCTGGCAGAGGATTTCTGTCACACGCTGATCGGGGTCAAAACAACCAGATACAGGGTAGCTAACCCCTGGCAGAAGCCTCTAGCGACCGGCTAGCAGCACTTCAAAACAGGCACCTCACTGTTGGTTGTTACTCTCCTAAGCCAATCCCGGGGTACGCCGATCTCTTCCAACACTGCGTAAATCAGCAGCTAACACACTGCTCAGATCAGCGGCGGCTTACTTAGTCTTCTTCCAGAACCAAACTGAGAGTACGTGGACTGCCCAAGGTAACCTGCCTTTCTCAGTACGACTGCTTCCACACGTCACCTCTGTGGACATAAAACGTCATCAGTTACATGGATGGTACCATGAGGTAACACTCATTTACCTGGGAGTTGACATTATGCTCCGTAGCACAATCTAGGTGGCGCTGATCTTGATACGTCCACCACCAAAGGTCATCCACAACGACCTCTTTGTCTGACCAAGGCAGGAAATAGGAGCCATTGTCACTGCTACGCCACCACCAATTGATGGCATTGTCCACGTAGTGTCCAATATCAGGGGGTTGGAGTGCGGCCCATAGGTGGCGCTGGAATTGCCGCTCTACAATCCGACGAAGGAGACGAGACCCCCTAACAGATGTGAACCCTTTACCCTTACGAAGTGTGGATTCACTAGAAAAGACTAGTGTTGCTAGTCGATGCTACAGCTCTCAAGAGCTCTGAAAGTTACCTCGGCGACAAAGACATGTGCTTGTGTGCAAGAAAAGTTCATATAAGCATAAGTCGCTGCACAATTTGGTAGGCAATTTAGAACACTGCTTTTCAAGGTGTTAATTATAATAAATTTACGTTAACATGCTAACCATTAGGATCGAACAATTGTTTCAGCCATTTGTGTAACCAATTCATAATTTTAAAACACATCGAAAAATAATAGTTTTGTGAGTCTCTTTCTTCAAAGGAAGAGCTAAAAATATGAAAAAAAGATTTAAAGCAAATTTGATGTTATCTTGGCTATATACAATAAATTAATAATAAAAACCAGATATTTATATAGCAGATACTGAAATTTAGAGAGAAACATTTCCGAAAATTTATTATCTTTTTTATTGGGCTCTTGAGAGTGTAGATAAATGGTTCAATTACAAAAAAATGTTTGAAAAATGTCTGAAACAATTTTATAACTTATATATTATTGTAAATTATAATACCAATAATGTTATAATTCTTCAAATTAGTTCATTTTTATGCAGACCATGAGCTACAATAACGTGGCTGAACATATGATAACGAAACTACATCAGAAAGTGAAGAAACTGCAACGTTTCGATCCGTCCTGGACCTCGAATTGATAATGGTCCAGGATGAACCAAAACTTTGTTGTTTCTTCCCTTTCTAACGTTTGCTTCATCAGTTACTTTTTATGTATGCAGACGAGGAGTCACAATAACGTTGCTGAAATATTTTGACTAAACCACACACTAGAAAGTGAAACGTCGTCGTCCCTTCATTTTCTAGTGTGTGGTTTGGTCAACACATTTTATGTATAATACCGAATGTAATCATCTTATTAGGTAATAATATCAAAGCTCGGTAATAAATGGAGATTTATAAACTGAACCTAATTTCCATGTATCTCCATTGTAAAACCTCAACTGACAAAAGCCATATGCTCCTGTGTAGGTAAAACCTCATAAATCATTAAACGAAAGCTGCCCTTCATTTGGATTATAATATCTTTTTGTAGAAAGTTTCCTTCTTTATCTCATAAAGACCATTATGTGTAAATAAATAAAAACAATATTATCACTAAAGTTATATAATAGACGGCAATAAAATTCTAAAGTTTTTCACATGCAGTGTTTTATTAGTGTTTTGCTGTTAGATACCAACTGGTGATGCGTCGCCCGTCAAGCAGTGACTATGTGTGGACAGCGTACACCAAACAGATGGAGAACAGGGCATGGGCAGCGATGGGGGCGGTGGTGGTGCTCTCGCTGCTGGTCACGACCCTGGTGGTAATCTGCTCTGGCCGACGGGGACACCACATCTCCCTCTCTGATACACTCATCACAGTCTTAGGATTCCTGATGGGTCAAGGTACTGTTACGATTATCGTCACGTTCATACATTTCCCAAGAGTTATTACTGACTCGTTCATCAAGAGTTATTTTGCTTATCTTATGTACTGTACATACTTGATGGCCCAGATTTTATTTCAATTCAAACAGGAAGTGTGAGAGTTGCACGGTTTTGGAGAAATTTAGATTTTAAGGAATTCTTAGGGGGGCTACATGTTAAAAAAAAAAGCTGTTGCGGTGCTGAGGATTTCAGTCTATTCAAATCGGTCTCGAAGAGCATCCTTTGATGTCTTTGAGATTATCTTTTATGTCTTTGAGATTATCTTTGATGTCTCTGAATGTATTTTTGATGTCTTTGAGTGTATTCTTGATGTCTCAAAGAGTATCTTTGAAGCCTAACAATGTCTTAGAATGTTTCCTTTGAAATTTGACGAATATATAAGTGAGGAAACTTTGTAAAGAAGTTACCTGCTTGATGGGGTTCTGGGAGTTCTGCTCCCTATGCCCGGCCCTGGGCCAGGCTTGACTTAGGTTACATAGTTACCCACAATAATTTAATACCTTTACGAATGAGTACTGTTAGTTGAGAAATAATGCAAAAATGATTCCTTAAACTATTTTTCATGTGTATTCTTAATTAACATATGACATGAAAATAAAGTCTTAGTAAATTTTATACTGCATAAAGAGTAATGCTAGTTATGAAAAGATGTAAAGACGTTATTATAAATTATTTACAGTATCACGAATTGTAATGCTGGTTAAGAAACGTTAAGAAAAGATTGTGTTATTAAATTTGTTACTGCATAAAGCATAGTTGGTTTAAGAACAGTGTTAGTAAGAAATATTAAGTTGATGGAGATAAATACATTGACAGATTTACAAATAAATTTCGGTAAATGACTAAATAAATACTGTGTAATATTTTTTTAAATAACAATATATATAATTTGTAAATAAATAAATTAATCATTTGTAACTAGAATAAATAAATAACTTGTAACTAGAATAAATAATTTGTAATAATTAATTTGTTGAGAAATAGTATTGGTGTTGATAATATGTAACAAGGAACTAGTTACTGTATAAAGATGTAATTGTACATTTTGTTTAAAGGAATACGAAGAACATTTAAGAGAATGCAAACAAAACAGATAACATGAATTGAACTTGTAAAGAATATGCTGTAAACAAGGGCGCCTGACTGATGAGTGGACAGCACTTCAGATTCGTAGTCCTGAGGTTCCGGGTTTGATCCCCGGTGGAGGTGGTGACAAATGGGCAAAATGTTTGTTTTGCCCTAATGCTCCTGTTACCTAGCATTAAATAGGTACCTGGGAGTTAGACAGCTGCTACGGGCTGGTTCCTGGGGGTGTGTAACAAAAAAGAGGCCTGGTCGAGGACCGAGCCGCGGGGACGCTAAGCCCCGAAATTATCTCAAGATAATCCTGAAGATAACATGAATAACGTGTAACAAGTTGTGCAAAGAACATGTAAGAACATTCTGAAAACATGGAGAATTTGAAAAAAACACAAAGAATATGCGAAGAACATGGATTGAACTTGCAGAGAATATGCTGAGAACATGAATGACGTTAAACAAGTTGTGCAGAAAACATGTAAGGCCATGTATGAACATTCTGAGAACATGGAAGGAACATATAATGTGTGCAAAGATCATGCGGTGAAAATTTGCAGAACATAGTGAGAACATACAGATGAACACGCAAAGAGTGCAGAGATGTTACGTATTTACACTCGAGTATTGACAAAATACAGTAAGATGCATGGTAATATCTGTTTTACAAGAAATATTGTTTCATGAGACAAAGTCTCACAGATAATAACCGAACATTATAGAGTCATAGACGTAGAACGGATAAAATGAGAGATGTAAAAAGAAATTCAAATTCAAATTCTTGTAGGGTAAAGTTGAGATGGGATTTGGGGAGGGAGGAGGTTAAGGAGTAGTTGGGGAAGGGGTTGAGATTTGGGGGAAGTAGGTGGTGAGGGATGGGGAAGATAAGAGAGCGGGGAGGTGTGGAGTGAGGGAGGAGATAAGCGAGCAGACTGGCGTGGGTGTGATGATGATTATAAGGAGGAGGCAGGCGTGTTGGGGGGTTAGGTTTTCTTTTCTTGTTACATCTGAAATAAGACTCCTAATAAATATATTCTCTGAAAATGAGCTTCATTTGACCTTAATTTTACTCCTGAATGGGTAAAGCTTAGCGTGTATATTTTATTAATAATTGTTTAACAAACTCCTAATGAACATATTCTCTGAAAATGATCATGATGCGATTTTACTAAAAACACCTTCGGAACTCCTTTTTAAGGTTCTTACAATTTTAAGGGGGGTAGCTTAGCGGTAAATTTGGCCCAAAACCAATATTTACAACTTAGCTGCTATTACCACTAATTGTGTTGTAGTAGCTTAGACAAAGTCTGGAGCTGAGCAAAGAGCTGAGTGAGGCCGGGGGGTAGAGAGCTCGGATGTGGGTGGAGTGCATAGAGCAGAGCTCTGAATGCGGCATGGGTCGAAGAGCTCAAATGCGGCCTAGGTCGAAGAGCTCGAATACGGGAAGAGAGCGTGGAAACTTGATGCAGCTGGAATCTGGCTGTCTGCTCAGTAGTGAGGCCGAAGCGTCTTGTGATGGTAAAACTGGACTCATGGGGTGTTACACTCTTGCTGGTAAATTTTTATAGGTGTTGATTATCTGCGGTATTTCTCAAGTAACTGCACTGGACCACTTTTGGAATTTAGACTGATGATGTTTCTCTGAAGAGGACTTATATTACAAGCTTCTCTTCACCTTGGACAAACTGACCGACATTTAGTAGGTTACGTATCGGTTAGCCTGATTGATCCTGTACCCTTGGGGAGAGATTTTAATTGTAATAAACTGTACACTTGGGAATTGTTAGGTGACCACGAATTAGTGGAGAACTTCACGGAAAGTGAAACACTTAGAGAGGTTTTGTAGAATTAACAGACCCATCGCATTATCTGTACATAAACTAAGGAAAATATGGAGTATGTATAGTACTACTTAATATAGCTGCTTCACCCGAAATACGGACAATAATAATAATAATAATAATAATAATAATAATAATAATAATAATAATAATAAAAATAATAATAAATGAACAAATTCACAAATGCATTGACAAGGATTTGAACCTATGTGTTGGATGTTCCCAACTGTACCACGACACAGAAAAATTTCAACCTTCAGTGCTACTGCCCCCCCCCCATTCCTCACGAAGATTCCGAGGCTTCCACTGAAGTCTAGCCGGGGTTTCACACAATTCCCCGATATGCCCGGGCTCAAGTCAACCAAATAGTTCTACCTCTGATGCCCCTATTTCAATACACAGACAAATCACAATATCGTGATATACAAATGAACAAATTCACAAGGGCCTTGATGAGTATTCAAACCTAATCAAGGTTAGAATCCTAGAATTCGATCCTAGGTTCGAATCCTCATCAAGGCCTTTGTGAATTTGTTCATTGATTTATCACGTTATTGTGATTTCTCTGTGTAATAATAAAAATAATAATAATAATAATAATAATAATAATAATATTAATAATAATAATTAAAAATACTAATAGAGTATTAAAACCAAGTTTTGAGATTTAACCTACATCTTTTGTCACGGTACATTATACAATGTTCTGAACATGATTCTAGGAGCATGCGTTTATGTCTGGCTGACACACTTGGTGTTTATCAATAGACGTCGTAGTGATTATGCTCCCCAGGTCCCGCAGCTGGACACCCCATATGAATACTGTCAAGCAGTATCCTTCCCAGTGATAGCAGCCACATAGTGAGGACCCACGATTTAAATGCAATCTCAGGACACAATATATTCTTTCACGAGCAAAGATCACGTTCACTCCAAAACATATATTACTTACGGGCTATTCATGCCCGTGCCACTTCTTGGGTGGCTTAATTTTCATCACTCAATCATCAATGCTCCCCAGGAACTCGCCAAGGAATGTCAACGTTTCAGAAAAATAACCAATTATCCAGTTTTCTGGGAACGGTGGGCAGGGGTTCGTGGACTTATTGTTTCCACTCTGAACACCACAATCTGTGCATATAAGAAGTAATAAGATTAGTGAACTTTGCTTCCTCAAGAATAATTTTACGGTTAATCGGATATATTTTACTAAATGATTTCTTGCCCCTATATTGTCTCTATAGAATCTATAATTTCTTCTCTTATTAGACGGTTCTCTTCTATATTTGAACAGTTATGCATTTTTTCTATTATTAAAATCTTTTCTACGATTAAAATCCCAGCAATAGTTAGTAATGACATTATTCTTATATAATTTTGTAATTTTTTTGTGGGTGTGTTCTTCAGCTCTTTGCAATAAAACACGACCAGTTTCTTCAACAAATGATGAATGGAATCATTACAATTTATTATATAACTTACCTTGAGGTTACCTTACCTGGAGATGGTTTCGGGGCTTAGCGTCCCCGCGGCCCGGTCCTCAATCAGGCTTCCTCGTTGCTAAACTGGACAACCAGGCTGTTAGACGCAGCTGCTCGCAGCCTGACGTATGAGTCACAGCCTGGTTGATCAGGTATCCTTTGGAGGTGTTTATCCAGTTCTCTCCTGAACACTGTAAAAGGTCGGCCAGTTATGTCCCTTATGTGTAGTGGAAGCGTGTTGAACAGTCTCGGGTCTCTGATGTTGATAGAGTTCTCTCTCTCAGAGTACCTATTACACCTCTGCTCTTTAACAAGGGTATTCTGCACATTCTGCCATACCTTCTGATCTCATGTGGTGTTATTTCTGTGTTCAGTTTGGGACCAACCCCCCTCTACTATTTTCCACGTGTAAAATATTATGTATCTCTCGCACCTACACTCAAGACAGTCATTACCTACACCGTTCTTATTATTATCATTACTACCATTATTAATGCTACCATAAAGTAATGCTAGTGTCTTCTCACAGTCATAATAAAATAGAATAAAAACTACACACACACATGCAAACACACACACACACACACACACACACACACACACACACACACACACACACAGGTGGAAACTTAGTACCCAAATGAGTCGCAGAGACGTTAGAAAGACTTTTTTCAGTGTCAGAGTAGTTAATAAATGGAATGCACTAGGCAGTGATGTGGTGGAGGCTGGCTCCATACACAGTTTCAATTGTAGATATGATAGAGCCCAGTAGGCTCAGGAATCTGTACACCAGTTGATTGACAGTTGAGAGGCGGGACCAAAGAGCCAAAGCTCAACCCCCGCAAGCACAATTAGGTGAGTACACACACACACACACACACACACACACACACACACACACACACACACACACACACACACACACACACACACACAACTTGTCTTGTGACCATCGTGTTGGGTGGACGTGGGTTGGGAGCTCCTGGTTCACTAGTGGAGTGGGAGGGGTAATCAGGCAACTTCGAAGTGAAAAAGACTATAAGTGAATGTACAAGTGAATGAAAAAACCTTGGGTTTTGACCAGAGCCATAAGGTAGTGAAGAAAAACAGTTTAAGTAGCGTAATTCAAAATAGTTGAGGAAATACTGTGCAGTGTGGAAGCAGACATCACCGACCTCTGACCGCGTGACCTCACCTCGCAGCAACCCTCCTACCACCACGTGGGACGACGATTGGAGATTCACTCACCTATTGTGTTGGCAGATTGTGCAAGGTATTGAGGAGCGCCTTTTTTGGCTAGATTGTTACTGCAATGACTAGGAGGGGTTCAAGGTCAATCACCAGCAGGGATGAGGAGGAGGACAGATTTATAGACAAATTAATAGGGAAATTTGTAGAGAGAAGGAGTGATTGGTTGGAGGATCTAATCCAGGGGATTAAAAGTGAGGTATTTCAGCAAATACAGGATGCGGTAGAGAGGCAGAAACAAGAACTTATGCTCTATGTTCAGGAAGAGATTAGGAAGGGAAGAGAGGACTGGGAGAGGGAATGTGCTCGTATCACAAACGAATTAGGAAGGATTAGCAGCATGGCTAAGGATAGAGGAGTAGTGGGGGATGGGTTAGTGACTGCGGTTGGGATGGGGAATCCCCAGGGGACAGGCTACCAGCATGACAATGAATTACTGAGGAGACGGTCTATTATAATACATGGATTATTCGAATCTAGGGCACCAACAAGACAAGAGAGAATAGAAACAGAAAAATACGAATTGCACGAGATATTGAGGTGTATTGGAGCAGGGATGGCAGAACGCGAGGTGGATATCAATCGACGGGTTGGACCTTACAATTGTACCAAGAATAGACCTGTTCTGGTGCAATTCTCCAATGAGGAGGCAGTGGAGTACATAATGAGGAGCAAGCATTTACTCAGAGGAAGTGAAACCCATTACAATGTGTTTATAGAGAGGTTTATGACGAAAGATGAGCAAACAGCCCACAAAAATAGATGGCAACAACGACACCGAAATAGTCTCTCAGGTAGTCTCACCTCCCAGGTCACATCCCAGGTCACCTCCCAGGGCACCTCCCAGGTCACCTCCCAGGTCGCATCCTCCCCAACTCAGCCCTCCTATACATCCCCCCTGCCTCAGCCTCCCACAACCCCCCTGTCCCTTCCACATTTGCACCTCCACAACGATTCCCCTGCCCCTGCTACATCACACTTGTCAGCGACCCCAGTGGGTCAAGCCATGCCCTCCCCAAACCCACCTTCCCATCCCCCCTCCCCAAATACCCCTTCCCACTCACCTGCCCCTTCTACCCCATTGACTTCAATTCCATCTACTCCATCCCAGCTTCCACTGCACCCCTCTTCCACTCACCCCCAAACCCCACCCAACCCTCACCCCTCCTATGCACCTCCAGCCCACATTTAACCCCCTCACCTTGTGACCCCCTAACACCTTCCCCCATCTCCCTCTTCCCCTCTTCTACCCCAAAACCCCCACCTACCCCCGATTCCCCCCTAACTAATATACCCTCTCTTCCACTCCCAGCACCCGTGCTCCATTCTCATCTCAGCTCTCCGCCCTCAGTATCCCTCTTCCCCCCAACCTCTCAACCTCTATCTGACTCTCAGTCTCACTCTATTTCTCAACCCCCCTATGCTATTCAGACCCCTAACTTTCAGACCCATTATGCCCTTCCTACCCCCCTAGATGCCCAGACCCCATTCGCCTACCAGGCACTCCCAGGCACCCCCCTAGCACCCCCCCACTCACCCCCACAGCCCCCACTTGCCCCCCAGACACCCCCCAGTTCCCCCCAGACCCCTGGTGAAAGGGGGAACTCTGACACCCGAGTTTCCAAGAAGAGTCTCAAGGTTTGGTACACCAATGCTGATGGGGTAGCCAATAAAGCAGAAGAGATAAAAGAAAGAGTTAGTGAGGCAGACCCAGACATAGTGGCAATAGTGGAAACTAAAATAAATGGCATGATCTCGGATGCAATCTTTCCAGAGGGGTACCAGGTGATAAGAAAAGAAAGGACACAGAGACAGGGAGGAGGAGTGGCACTACTAATAAAGCGGAAATGGAAGTTTGATGAGCTGGAAAATCCGGGTACCAATGAAAGCACAAGCTTCATACATGGAACTCTGACAGTGGATGGGAAGAAGATTGTAATCTTGATACTCTACAATCCCCCACCAAACAGTAGAAGGCCCAGGCAGGAGTACGAGGACAGCAACAAGACATGTATGGATGAACTGCAGAGGGCAGCAACTTTAGCGCATAGAATGAGAGCGAAGCTGCTGGTCATGGGGGACCTAAATCACGGAGAGATAGATTGGGAAACGAGGAATCCCCATGGCGGGGAGGAGACCTGGGGAGCGAAGCTGGTAGACGTTATTGACAGGAATTTCCTAACACAGCATGTGAAAGAAGATACTAGGGAAAGAGGAGGGGATACGCCCAGCCTATTAGATCTCATTATCACTCAGAATGTAGAAGACATCGAGCAGTTGGAACATGAAATACCACTAAGAGCTAGTGACCATTGTGTCCTAGTCTTTGACTACATGATGGAGCTTAAAATTGTGACCAAAGGACAAGAGGTCCGGGAAAGGAGACTTGATTACAGAAAAGGGGACTACAGAAGGATAAGGGACTACCTGGGAGAAGTGCAGTGAGAGGAAGAACTTAGAGGAAAAACAGTGCAAGGTATGATGAACCAAGTCATATTGAAATGCAAGGAGGCTGAAGATAGATTTATTCCAACAATAAAGGAAAAAAGCAGGAGGGAATATAATAACCCATGGTTTAATAGACAGTGTCAGGAAGCAAAGGTGAGAAGCAGGAGGGAGTGGAGGAAGTACAGAAGACAAAGGACAGAGGACAACAGGATTAGATGTAACAGAGCTAGGAATGATTACATTAACATAAGACGAGTGTCGGAAAGAAATTATGAGAACGATATTGCAGTCAAAGCGAAAAAGCAACCAAAATTACTACATAGCCATATAAGAAGGAAGATGTCGGTAAATGACCAAGTGACATGACTGAGGAAAACAGAAGGGGCATATACAGAAAGCGACAAGGAAATCTGCGAGGTACTGAATGCAAAATTCCATGGAGTGTTCACAACCGAGCCTGAGCAGCTCCCATTGTTAGAAGAGATTACCCAAGATGAAAGACTATCGGATATAGAGGTGACAGCAGAGGATGTAATGAAACAGTTGACAACACTGGATGCAAATAAAGCTGTTGGACCAGACAAAGTATCACCGTGGATACTCAAAGAGGCAGCGCAGGCTCTCAGCGTGCCTCTGGCAATGATCTTTAATGAGTCACTTATGTCGGGAGAATTGCCCAGTTGCTGGAAGGAGGCAAATGTCGTACCGATTTTCAAAAAGGGTGATAGGGAGGAGGCACTTAACTACAGACCTGTATCACTGACAAGCATCCCCTGCAAAATACTTGAAAGAATAATTAGGCTAAGACTTGTTGAGCACCTGGAGAGCATTGGGTTTGTAAACAAGCACCAACATGGGTTCTGGACAGGGAAATCATGCCTAACAAACCTTTCAGAATTCTATGAGAAAGTAACAAGGATAAGGCAGGACAGAGAAGGCTGGGCAGACTGCATATTTCTTGACTGCCAAAAGGCCTTTGATACGGTACCGCACATGAGACTGCTATACAAACTTGAGAGGCAGGCAGGAGTAAGCGGAAAGGCGCTAGTATGGGTGAAGAACTACCTAACACGAAGGAGCCAGAGGGTAATGGTAAGGGGCGAAAAGTCGGACTGGCGAACAGTAACAAGTGGAGTACCTCAAGGATCGGTGCTGGGACCAATCCTCTTTCTAATTTACGTAAATGATATGTTTACAGGAGTGGAATCATACATGTCAATGTTTGCAGATGACGCAAAATTAATGAGAAGAGTTGTGACAGACGAGGATTGTAGGATCCTCCAAGAGGACTTAAACAGGCTGCAGAGATGGTCAGGGAAATGGCTACTGGAGTTTAACACCAGTAAATGTAAAGTTATGGAAATGGGATCAGGTGACAGGAGACCAAAGGGACAGTACACAATGAAGGGGAACAGCCTACCTGTAACGATTCGAGAAAGAGACCTGGGAGTGGATGTGACACCTAATCTAACTCCTGAGGCACATATAAATAGGATAACGACAGCAGCGTACTCTACACTGGCGAAAATTAGAACTTCATTCAGAAACCTAAATGAGGAAGCTTTTAGGGCGCTTTACACTGCCTACGTGAGACCCGTCTTAGAGTATGCCGCGCCAGCATGGAGCCCCCACCTGAAGAAACACATAAAGAAACTGGAGAAGGTTCAGAGGTTTGCGACGAGGCTTGTCCCAGAGCTACGAGGGATGGGATATGAAGAGCGGCTGAAGGAACTGAACCTTACGACACTAGAGAAAAGAAGGGAGAGAGGAGATATGATAGGGACATATAAAATACTCAGGGGAATTGACAAAGTGGAAATAGATGAAATGTTCACACGTAATAATAACAGAACGAGGGGACATGGGTGGAAACTGGAAACTCAGATGAGTCACAGAGATGTTAGGAAGTTTTCTTTTAGCGTGAGAGTAGTAGAAAAATGGAATGCACTTGGGGAACAGGTTGTGGAAGCAAATACTATTCATACTTTTAAAACTAGGTATGATAGGGAAATGGGACAGGAGTCATTGCTGTAAACAACCGATAGCTAGAAAGGCGGGATCCAAGAGTCAATGCTCGATCCTGCAGGCACATATAGGTGAGTACATATAGGTGAGTACACACACACACACACACACACACACACACACACACACACACATACACACACTGGAGAGCAGAGAAAGATACCAGAATGTCAGGATTAGAAAAGAGGCAGAAAGACAATGCGAAAATGATATCGCAAGCAAGGCAAAGACTCAGCCTAAATTGTTGCATAGCCACATCAGGAGAAAAACAACAGTAAAGGAACAGGTTATGAAATTAAGGAGAGGGGCGGAAGGATTCACTACAAATGACAAAGAAGTGTGTGAGGAATTGAATAAGAAATTCCAGGAGGTCTTCACCTTAGAGAAAGGACAAATTCCAGAGGTAAGTGTGGGAATAGCTAACCAGGAACCACTGGAAGAGTTTGAGATTACCAGCAGGGAAGTAAGGAAGTGTTTACTAGAGTTGGATGTGACAAAGGCTATAGGCCCAGATGGAATCTCCCCTTGGGTTCTAAAGGAAGGAGCAGTAGAACTGTGCCTACCACTCTCCATAGTGTATAACAAATCACTGGCAACAGGGGAACTGCCAGATATTTGGAAAGCAGCTAACGTAGTCCCGATATACAAGAAAGGGGATAGACAGGAGGCACTGAACTACAGGCCTGTGTCCCTAACCTGCATACCATGCAAGCTGATGGAGAAGATTGTGCGAAAAAAACTAGTGGAGCATCTGGAGCGTAGGAACTTTGTAACACAGCATCAACATGGTTTCAGGGATGGCAGGTCCTGCCTCACAGGGTTACTTGAATTCTACGACCAGGCAACAAAAATAAGGCAAGAAAGAGACTGCATACTGGGGGGCAGACTGCATATTTTTGGACTGTCAGAAAGCCTTTGATACAGTGCCACACAAGAGGCTAGTGCGAAAGTTGGAGACGCAGGCTGGAGTGAAAGGGAAGGTACTCCGGTGGATAGAGGAGTACCTAAGCAACAGGAGACAACGAGTCTGTGTGAGGGGTGAGGTCTCAGATTGGCGAGACGTTACAAGTGGAGTCCCGCAAGGGTCAGTCCTTGGACCTATACTGTTTCTGGTATATGTAAATGATCTCCCAGAGGGTATAGATTCGTTCCTCTCAATGTTTGCTGACGATGCAAAAATTATGAGGAGGATTGAAACAGAGGATGATATAAGGAGGCTACAAGATGACCTAGATAGACTGAGTGAATGGTCCAACAAATGGCTGTTGAAGTTCAACCCGAGTAAATGCAAAGTAATGAAACTAAGCAGTGGAAACAGGAGGCCAGACACAGGATACAGAATAGGAGATGAAGTACTTAATGAAACAGACAGAGAGAAAGATCTAGGAGTTGATATCACACCAAACCTGTCTCCTGAAGCCCACATAAAGAGAATAACGTATGCGGCATATGCGAGGCTGGCTAACATCAGAATGGCGTTCAGGAACCTGTGTAAGGAATCATTCAGAATCTTGTACACAACATATGTAAGACCAATCCTGGAGTATGCGGCCCCAGCATGGAGCCCGTACCTTGTCAAGCACAAGACGAAGCTGGAAAAAGTCCAAAGGTATGCTACTAGACTAGTCCCAGAACTAAGAGGCATGAGTTATGAAGAAAGGCTGCGGGAAATGCACCTTACGACACTGGAAGGCAGAAGAGTAAGGGGGGACATGATCACAACCTACAAAATCCTCAGGGGAATCGACCGGGTAAACAAGGATGAACTATTCAACACTGGAGGGACGCGAACAAGTGGACACAGGTGGAAGCTGAGTACCCAAATGAGCCACAGAGATATTAGAAAGAACTTTTTCAGTGTCAGAGTAGTTAGTAAATGGAATGCACTAGGAAGTGATGTGGTGAAGGCTGACTCCATACACAGTTTCAAATGTAGATATGATAGAGCCCAGTAGACTCAGGAATCTGTACACCAGTTGATTGACGGTTGAGAGGCGGGACCAAAGAGCCAGAGCTCAACCCCCGCAAGCACAATTAGGTGAGTACACACATACACACACACACACACACACACACACACACACACACACACACACACACACACACACACACACACACACACACACACACACACACACACACACACATACACACACACACACACACACACACACACACACACACACACACACACACACACACACACACACAGTAGGCCGGGAGACGAAAGGAGACACACACGATTAGTGAGGTCCGCGGAAATTCGTAAATTTCTCGGGACATTGAAGGAGTATAGAGGCTAGATCATAGTATTTGGCCTCTCGCAGTGTGTAGCTAGCAGGGTGCAACATAGCATAGTCATATCACTAGCGATAGTGCGAAGATTTGGCGAAGAAACCAAATTGGAGCTAGTGGCATCACCGGTGCATGTAAGTGTGCGACCTGACCGGGTGGGACGCCCCGCCGTGGAACTACCTGATTGTGCTGTTGAGTGGTGACTGTGATCAGTGGTACAGTGAATTAGTGAACTGTCACACAACGATACAGTGACTGACTCCAGAGCTTTGTGTAGACAGAGAAGAACCGACCTCATCAATCTACCAGCACTTAGTGAATCACCTAGTGGGAGACAATGATGGATAACCATCGTCATCATACATCGTCCTTACTCATCTGGTTGTGTGAGCGGGAGGAGACTGGTATGTACCCCCTCTCTGGTCAATTAATCAGTTGTACAGATTGAGGTAAAATATTATCAAATTCTTGTTCAGGATATCATATATATTTAAAAATCTCAGGGTGGCTCATTTGGTTAGAGGTAACGGATAAGGGATATCTTGACACATACACGCACGTCAGCCCACGTACGTATACACGCACACAAGTGTGCACACGCTAAAACACACACACACACACGCACACACGCGCACACACACGCGCACACACACACACACACACACACACACACACACACACACACACACACACACACACACACACACACACACACACAGACACACACACACACACACACACACACACACAGTCACTTGTCTTGTGACCATCGTGTTGGGTAGACGTGGGTTGGGAGCTCCTGGTTCACTAGTGGAGTGGGAGGGGTAATCAGGCAACTTCGAAGTGAAAAAGTGTGTACAAGTGAATGAAAAAACCTTGAGTTTTGGCCAGAGCCATAAGGTAGTGAAGAAAAACAGTTTAAATAGCGTAATTCAATATAGTTGAAGTATTGTGGCAGTGTGTAGTGTGGAGCAGACCTCACCGACCTCTGACCGCGTGACCTCACCCCGGCAGCAACCCTCCTACCACCACGTGGGACGACGCTTGGAGATTCACTCACCTATTGTGTTAGCAGGACGGTAAGATACTTGGAACCCCTGTGGGTAAGGTTGCATTATAACAATGACTAGGTCAGGAAGGGGGTCTAGGTCCAACAGTATTATGATTGAGGAAGAAGATAGGTTTGTGGAGAAGATGATTGGGAAATTTGTAGAGAAGAGGGATGTTTGGATAGGTGATCTAATCCAGGGGATTAAAAGTGAAGTCTTTAATAAGATACAGGGCGAGGTTCAAAGACTCAAACAAGAGTTTATGGATTATATTCAAGAGGAAATCAGGAAGAGCAGGGTAGAATGGCAAGGAGAAATATCTAGGCTTACTAATGAATTTGGCAGGAATAAGGGAAGCTTGGCAGGGGAAGGGGTAGTAGTAGTAGGTGGAGTAGTGGGTGTAGGAGGGGTGGGGGTCAGCCAGGGAGAGGGCCACCAGCATGACCCTGAACTGAGAAAGAGGACAATCATAATCCATGGATTACTTGAAGCCAGGGCACCATCGAGGCAGGAAAGGATGGAGATTGAGGATTTGGAACTACAGGGGATCTTGAGAGACATGAGAGCCCAGATGGCAGGGAATGAGGTGCAAGTCCACCGACGCATTGGACCATACAACTGTAACAGGAAACGACCTGTCCTGGTACAGTTCACTAACGAAGAGGCAGTGGATTACATACTGCATCACAAACACCTACTCAGAGGTAGCGAAAATTACTACAACGTATTTATTGACAAATTCATGACGAAGGAGGAACAGATTGCCCACAGAGCATGCAAACAACAATACGACTCTTCCCATTTGAGCGCAGCTACACACCCCAGTGCTAATCCACCCCATGCTAACCAGCTCACAAGTGCTTCTCCGGTCACCCCTTCCCCAAATCAGCCGCCCCTGCTTATCTCCCCAGCACATCCCTTGACCCCTCTGACCCCACTGGAGTCAAATTCATCCCACATTCCAAGGACCCCCTCATCACCTCAACCCCCAAAACCCGTCCAGCCCTCATCCCCTCAACCCCCAAAACCCACCCAGCTCTCATCCCCTCAACCCCCAAAACCCATCCAGACCTCATCCCCTCAACCCCAAGAACCCACCCAGACCTCATCCCCTCAACACCCAAAGCCTACCCTGCCCTCACCCCTCCTCATCCCCTCTCCTTCCATGTGACCCCCCACCCTTGCGAGGGAGGTGGGAGGTCCCCCCCACCCCCTCTATCCTTCCCCCTCCCAACCTCTCAACCTCTATCTGTCTCCCAACCTTACGCTATCTCCCAACCCCTCTATGCCCTCCCTAATCTTCAGACCCAGTATGCCCTTCCTACTCCAGACCTACCTACCCAGGCCCTACCCCAGACCCTCCTACCTACCTTCCTAGAAGCCCAGCCCCCAGTAGCCCCCCAAGCACCCCTCCTGAACTCTTTCACCCCCCATACACCCCCCGGACCCCCCCAGACACCCCCCGGATCCCCCCGGACATCCCCCGGACCCTCCCCGCCCCCAGTCATCCCCCAGACACCCCCCAGATCCCCCGGATCCCCTCTGCCCCCAGTCACCCCCCAGACATCCCCCAGATCCCCCCAGACCCCCAGAGAAAGGGAGAACTCTGGTACAAGAGTTTCCATGAAGAATCTCAAGGTTTGGTACACCAATGCTGATGGGGTATCTAATAAAGCAGAAGAGATAAGAGAAAGAGTGAGTGAAGCAGATCCTGACATAGTTGCAATTGTGGAAACTAAAATTAATGACATGATCTCAGATGCAATCTTTCCTGAAGGGTACCAGGTGATACGAAAAGAGAGGACACAGAGACAGGGAGGGGGAGTAGCACTCCTAATAAAGCGGAAATGGAAGTTTGAAGACCTGGGAAATCGAGTTACCAATGAGTGCACAAGCTTCATACATGGAACTCTGACAGTAGATGGGAGGAAGATTGTGATCATGGTAATCTACAATCCCCCACCAAACAGTAGAAGACCCAGGCAGGAGTATGATGACAACAACAAAGCATGTATAGATGAACTGCAGAAGGCAGCAACACTAGCCCACAGAATGAGAGCGAAGCTGCTGATCATGGGGGACCTAAATCATGGAGAGATAAATTGGGAATCAAGGAATCCCCATGGAGGGGACGAAACGTGGGGAGCAAAATTAGTAGATGTTATAGACAGGAATTTCCTGATACAACATGTGAAGGAAGACACAAGGGAAAGAGGAGGAGATGCACCGAGCCTATTAGACCTGATTTTCACCCAGAACGTAGAAGATATCGAGAATTTAGAGCATGAAATACCTCTAGGGGCCAGTGACCATTGTGTCCTAGTCTTTGACTACATGATGGAATTCAAACTTATGACCATGGGACAAGAGATCTGGGAAAGGAGAGCTGACTACAGGAAAGGGGACTATATGAGGATTAGGGACAATCTGGGTGAAGTGCAGTGGGAGGAAGAAATTAGAGGAAAAACAGTCCAAGATATGATGGACCTAGTCATACAGAAATGCCAGGAGGCCGAAGAGAGATTTATACCAACGGTAAAGGGAAAAAATAAGAAGGAATATAATAACCCATGGTTTAATAGACAGTGTCAGGAAGCAAAAATGGCCAGCAGGCGGGAGTGGAGGAAGTACAGAAGACAAAGAACAGAGGACAACAGAAGCAGATACAACAGAGCTAGGAACGATTACATTAACATAAGACGAACATCGGAAAGGGACTATGAGAACGATATTGCAATCAAAGCGAAAAAACAACCTAAGTTACTACACAGTCATATAAGAAGAAAAATGTCGGTGAACGACCAAGTGACAAGACTAAGGAAGACAGAGGGGGCATATACTGAAAGTGACAAGGAAATCTGCGAGGCACTGAATGCCAGTTTCCATGGAGTGTTCACTACCGAGCCTGAGCAGCTCCCATTGTTGGAAGGGGTTACCCTAGATGAAAGACTATCAGATATAGAGGTGACAGCAGAGGAGGTAATGAAACAGTTGACAACTCTAGATGCAACTAAAGCAGTTGGACCAGACAAAGTATCACCGTGGATACTAAAAGAAGCAGCACAGGCCCTCAGCGTGCCTCTGGCAATGATCTTTAATGAGTCACTTATGTCAGGAGAATTGCCCAGTTGCTGGAAGAAGGCAAATGTCGTGCCGATCTTCAAGAAAGGAGATAGGGAGGAGGCACTTAACTACAGACCTGTATCACTGACAAGCATCCCATGTAAAATACTGGAAAGAATAATTAGGCTACGACTGGTTGCACACCTGGAGAACATTAGGTTTGTGAACAAACATCAACATGGGTTCAGGACAGGGAAATCGTGCCTAACAAACCTTCTGGAATTCTATGATAAAATAACGAGGATAAGACAGGACAGAGATGGTTGGGCAGACTGCATATTTCTGGACTGCCAAAAAGCCTTTGATACAGTACCGCACATGAGACTGCTGTTCAAGCTCGAGAGGCAGGCGGGGGTGGGGGGAAAGGTCCTAGAATGGATAAGGAACTACCTAACAGGAAGGAGCCAAAGAGTTACGGTGAGGGGCGAGAAGTCGGACTGGCGAACAGTAACAAGTGGAGTACCACAAGGATCGGTGCTGGGACCAATTCTATTTCTTGTATATGTTAACGACATGTTTACAGGCGTAGAGTCCTACATGTCGATGTTTGCGGATGATGCAAAGTTGATTAGAAGAGTTGTGACAGATGAGGATTGCAGGATCCTCCAAGAGGATCTGAACAGATTGCAGAGATGGTCAGAGAAATGGCTACTAGAATTCAACACGAGCAAATGTAAAGTTATGGAAATGGGACTAGGAGATAGGAGACCAAAGGGACAGTACACAATGAAGGGGAACAGCCTACCTGTAACGACGCGTGAAAAAGACCTGGGGGTGGACGTAACACCTAATCTATCTCCTGAGGCACATATTAATAGGATAACGACAGCAGCGTACTCTACACTGGCAAAAGTTAGAACATCATTCAGAAACCTAAGTAAGGAGGCATTTAGGGCGCTTTACACTGCCTACGTAAGGCCAGTCTTAGAGTATGCCGCCTCATCATGGAGTCCCCATCTGAAGAAGCATATAATGAAACTGGAAAAGGTTCAGAGGTTTGCAACGAGACTCGTCCCAGAGCTACGAGGGATGGGGTATGAAGAGCGCCTGAGGGAACTGTGCCTTACGACACTAGAAAGAAGAAGGGAGAGGGGGGACATGATAGGAACGTATAAGATACTCAGAGGAATTAACAGAGTGGACATAGACGAAATGTTCACACGGAATAGTAACAGAACGAGAGGACATGGATGGAAGCTTGAAACTCAGATGAGTCACAGAGATGTTAGGAAGTTTTCTTTTAGCGTGAGAGTAGTGGGGAAATGGAATGCACTCCAGGAACAGGTTGTGGAAGCAAATACTATTCATAATTTTAAAACCAGGTATGATAGGGAAATGGGACAGGAGTCATTGCTGTAAACAACCGATGCTCGAAAGGCGGGATCCAAGAGTCAATGCTCGATCCTGCAAGCACATATAGGTGAGTACATATAGGTGAGTACACATACACACACACACACACACAATCGTTCAGTCAGGGGAAAAGGCATTAACACCTGGGATCAGGACCTTACTATCCCCCCTTGACCTCCCCATCTGACCTGACCTGGCCTGGTCGCCATCTCCACCCCCCCCACCCCCAGTCCCCAGCATCGCCCATACACACACTCTTCCCCTCCCCACTCTCTCCCCCTCTCTCCCTCTCCCACTCCCTCTCTCCCACTCTCTCTCTCTCCCACTCTCTATCTCTCCCACTCTCTCTCTCTATCTCTCCCACTCTCTCTCTCCCACTATCTCTCCCACTATCTCCTGCTCTCTCTCTCTCTCTCTCTCTCTCTCTCTCTCTCTCTCTCTCTCTCTCTCTCTCTCTCTCTCTCTCTCTCTCTCTCTCTCTCTCTCTCTCTCTCTCTCTCTCTCTCTCTCTTTCTCTCTCTCTCTCTCTCTCTCTCTCTCTCTCTCTCTCTCTCTCTCCCTCTCTTTCCTTCCCCCTCCCTCTCTGCCCCCCCCCCACACACACACACACACACCTCCCCCCCTCTCTCCCTCACCCGCTCTCTCCCTCACCCGCTCTCTCCCTCTCCATCTCTCTCCCTCTCCTCTCTCTCCCTCTCTCCCTCCCGCCTCTCTCTCCATCTCCTCCCCCCCTCCCCTTCTACTTTCTTCTCACTTCAGTGGAAGGGTCGGAAAAATTTATCTCTCCCTTTATCACTCCCTTTCTCTCTCTCTCTTTCTCTCTCTCTCTCTCCCTCCCCCATCCCGCTCTGCCCTCCTGACAAATCCTATCACGGCACAACTATAGGAACAGGGTCACGCATGGCAGCCAGAGGTACCAGGGGAACAGGGAAGAGCCAAGATGACGAAATGAAGGAAATATTCGCCCAGTTTCTGGAGGACATCAAGAGTGAGATGCAAGAAATGATGCAGGAAATGAAGAACGAAATAAGCAACCTGAAAAGAGAGCTGACAGCAGCAAAGGAGGAGATTAGAGCCCTCAAAGAGAATGGTATCGAGGCTGAGAATCTGAAAACCATCTAGGGAGAAGGTGGTAATAGTTTTTTGGATGAGAATGCCACAATAAAAGCAACATTTGCGGAAATACTAAAAAAAATAACTCTGATGTAATGACTGCAGTGATGGAGGTGGCCATGAAAGCAGCCACCTCACAGGAGGTGGCACGCTCCACTAGCCAACTGCTGGAAAGGAACAGATCAGTGGTTGCTGTGGGTATTAAAGAGCAGGAAGGCTCTAATAGGACAGAGTGGAATGACAAGGACAAAGCAGCTGTGAATGAAGTACTAAAGGCACTAGACATGGAAGAGGCTGAGCATAGCATTGAGAAGGTTTTCAGGCTAGATTGGAACAACAAAGACCGAGACCGAATGATAAAGATAGTGTTTGCAAACGAGAGCACAAAGGAGAAGATCCTATCAAGGAAGAGCTCCCTGAAAAATGTGGGAAAATTAAAAAAATGTATTCCTCCAGAGAGACATGACAAGGGAGGAGAGAGCCGTGGCGTCAGAAGCAAGGAAGAGGCACAGGGCGAGAGGGAAAAACCAGGAAGTCACAGCTCCCAACACAACACCCCCAGAGGCCAGGGGGACACCCACAACCAGCTACCCAGTAACACCAGAAGGGAGGACATCCCCGCCTCCCTCCTCTGCATAGAAAACCCCCCTACCCCAAACCCTCCCTGCCCCCACTCAAATGTTCAGCCAAATCTCCATCCCCCCCACACCCAATCCCCACCCTTCTACCACTCCCTTCCTCCCGAGTCCTCCCTCCCCCCCCTTTCCTTCCCGTCCTCCCTCCCCTTTCACCTCATACCCTCCCTGTCCCTTCCACTTCACTGGATCCCCCGCCCCTCATACCAGTATCCTCTGAGACCCTGTTATCCACCTCACAGGTCCTCACACCCATGGAACAGCCTCCCCCTGTGGGATGTGGGCAGCTGTGAAGGATGTGCAGGAGCTGTGTGGGATGTGGGCAGCTGTGAGAGATGTGGGATGTGGGCAGCTGTGAGGGATGTGGGCAGCGGTGAGGGATGTGGGATGTGGGCAGCTGTGAGGGATGTGGGCAGCTGTGAGGGATGTGGGCAGCTGTGAGGGATGTGGGATGTGGGCAGCTGTGAGGGATGTGGGCAGCTGTGAGGGATGTGGGATGTGGGCAGCTGTGAGGGATGTGGGCAGCTGTGTGGGATGTGGGCAGCAGTGAGGGTTATGGGCATCTGTGAGGGATGTGGGCAGCTGTGTGGAATGTGGGCATCAGTGGGGGATGTGGGCAGCTGTGAGGGGTGTGCGCAGCTGTTTGAGATGTGGGTAGCTGTGAGAGTTGTGGACAGCTGTGTGAGTTATTGGTATCTATGTGAGGAAATGCTGCTGTGTGAGATGTGGGCAGCTGTGAGAGATGTGGGCAGCTGTGAGAGATGTGGACAGCTGTGTGAGATGTTTGCAGCAGTGTGAGATGTGAGCAGCTGTGAGGGATGTGGGTAGCTGTGTGTGATGTGATCAGCTACGTGGGATGTGGGGAGCTGTGTGAGATGTGGGGGGCTGAGTGGGATGTGGGCCACTGTGTGGGATGTGGGGAGCTGTGTGGGATGTGGGCAGCAGTGAGGGATGTGTGCAGCTGTGTGGGATGTGGGCATCTGTGTGGGATGTGGGCAGCTGTGTGTGATGTGATCAGCTACGTGGGATGTGGGGAAGGTGTGTGAGATGTGGGGAGCTGTGTGGGATGTGGGGAGCTGTGTGGGATGTGGGCAGCAGTGAGGGATGTGTGCAGCTGTGTGGGATGTGGGCCGCAGTGAGTGATGTGGGGCGCTGTGAGGGATGTGGGCAGTTGTGTGGAATGTGGGCAGCAGTGAGGGATGTGAGCAGCTGTGAGAGATGTGGGCAGCTGTGTGAGTTATGTGCATCTGTGTGAGTTATAGGCAGCTGTGTGGGATGTGGCAGCTGAGTGAGGTGTGGGTAACTGTTAGAGATGCGGGGCAGCTATGAGAGATGTGGGCAGCTGTGAAAGATGTGGGCAGCTGTGTGGGATGTGGGCAGCTGTGTGAGCTGTGAGAGATGTGTTCAACTGAGAGATATGTGAGCAGCTGTGTGGGTTGTGGCGTGCTGTGTGAGATGTGGGCAGCTGTGTGGGTTGCTGCAGTTAAGTAGGATGTGGGCAGCTGTGTGAGTTATGGGCATCTGTGAGTTATGGGCTGCTGTGTGGGATGTGGGCCGCTGTGTGAGATGTGGGCAGCTGTTAGGGATGTGGGCAGCTGTGTGGGATTTGGCCAGCTGTGTGAGATGTTACCAGCAGTGTGAGATGTGGGCAGCTGTGTGAGATATGGGCAGCTGTGTGGGATGTGAACATTTGTGTGGAATACGGGGGGCTGTGTTGGATGTGGGCAACTGTGTAGGATGTGGGCAGCTGTGTGGGATGTGGGCAGCTGTGAAGGATGTGCAGGAGCTGTGTGGGATGTGGGCAGCTGTGTGGGATGTGGGCAGCAGTGAGGGTTGTGGGCATCTGTGAGGGATGTGGGCAGCTGTGTGGAATGTGGGCATCAGTGGGGGATGTGGGCAGCTGTGAGGGGTGTGCGCAGCTGTTTGAGATGTGGGTAGCTATGAGAGTTGTGGACAGCTGTGTGAGTTATTGGTATCTATGTGAGGAAATGCTGTTGTGTGGGATGTGGGCAGCTGTGTGGGATGTGGGCAGCTGTGAGAGATGTGGCCCGCTGTGTGAGTTATAGGCATCTGTGTGAGTTATGGGCAGTTGTGTGGGATGTTGGCAGCTGTGTGAGATGTGGGCAGCTGTTAGGGATGCGGGGCTGCTGTGAGAGATGTAGGCAGCTGTGAAAGATGTGGGCAGCTGTGGGGGATGTGGGCAGCTGTGATGGATGCGGGCAGCTGTGAGAGATGTGTGCAGCTGTGTGATTTATGTGGCATCTGTGTGAGTTTTGGGCAGCTGTGAGTGATGTGGGCAGCTGTGTGATATGTGGGCAGCTGTTAGGGATGCGGGGCAGCTGTGAGAGATGTGGGCAGCTGTGAGAGATGTGGACAGCTGTGTGAGATGTTTGCAGCAGTGTGAGATGTGAGCAGCTGTGAGGAATGTGGGTAACTTTGTGGGATGTAGGCAGCTGTGTTGGATATGGGCAGCTGTGTGGGATGTGGGCAGCTGTGTGGGATGTGGGTAGCTGTGTGGGATGTGGGTAGCTGTGGGAGATGTGGACAGCTGTGTGAGTTATTGGCATCTGTGTGAGGTATGGGCTATTGTAGGGGATTTGGGCAGCTGTGTGAGATGTGGACAGCTGTTATGGATGCAGGGCAGCTCTGAGTGATGTGGGCAGCTGTGAGAGATATGGTCAGCTTTGTAGGACGTGGGCAGCTGAGTGAAATGTGGGCAGTTGTGAGAAATGTGGGCAGCTGTGAGATATGTGGGCAACTGTGTTTGATGTGTGCAGCTGTATGTGATGTGATCAGCTGTGAGAGGTGTGCGCAGCTGTGTGGGATGTGGGTAGCTATGAGAGATGTGGACAGCGTTGTGAGTTACTGGCATCTGTGTGGGATGTGGGCAGCTGTGTGTGTGATGTGATCAACTGTGAGAGGTGTGCGCAGTTGTGTGGGATGTGGGTAGCTGTGAGAGATGTGGACAGCTGTGTGAGTGTTGGGCATATGTGTGAGTTATGGGCTGTTGAGTGGGATGTGGGCAGCTGTGTGAGATGTGGGCCGCTGTGAGGGATGTGGGCAGCTGTGAGGGATGTGGGCAGCATTGTGGGATGTTGGCAGCTGTGAGAGATGTGGGCACCTGTGTGAGTTATGTGTGTCTGTGTGAGTTATGGGCAGCTGTTTGGGATGTGGCAGCTGTGTGAGATGTGGGCAACTGTTAGAGATGCGGGGCAGCTTTGAGATATGTGGGCAGCTGTGAGAGATGTGGGGCAGGAGTGTGGGATGTGGGCAGCTGTGTGGGATGTGGGCAGTAGTGAGAGATGTTGTTATGGACCCGGATCCAGCGTCCGAGCACGGAGCAGTGACGACCACGCCATCTGTGGGTCAGCTCCCAAAACCCCCTCCAAATGGACGACGACACCTGGTGAGGACGAGGCGTACTGGCTACGAGGGCCAGTTTCCAGTCCTGTGTTGCCCACAACACCGCCGCTGCTGACCTCTGGTGAGGTGGTGCTCAGACGACAACGCCATCTATGGAGTGGATACGTCGGGCGTTTGTGTCTGAGCCTGTAAGTGGGGTGCTTTGGTGTCTCCCTGTTATTGATGACGTGTCTGCTTACAGAGTCGACCTGGGACTGCTGTAAGGGAAGTTGAGTCAGTCTACCGAAGGCAGTCGTCCCCATACCAAGTGCTTTGCTGCAGCAGCTGTGAGTCGCCTCCCGGAGGAACACTGTGATGTTACCCTGCCAGTGAAGTGGCAGTTGAAGGATTGTCGTACCCGGGACCGACTGTTGGCGACGATTGACCACTGGGGTATTGTGGACAGGAGAGTGATCTGTGGTATCACACGAGGCTCCTGACTAGGGCGCTACCCTAGTATCGCTCGTGGAGTGGCCTGAACAGCGTTGCTGATCCGGAACCTGCCAGCAGTTTGCTGGACTTGTGGTTGACGGCCTCCACGGCGGTGCCCCAGTGGAACTGTGTTTTGGCTGGCCTGTGTCCGGGGTAGACTCAGCTTGTCGAAGGATTCGTCGAGAGACCACGAGAGCACCGAGAGGATCCAGAGTCTTCAGGAGAAGACGACAGTGTAAATAATTCCCCTGTGTAGTGTTAATACCCCTCCCCCCGTGTAATCTTTTTATATATTATTTATTGGTGATGGTAATAATTATAGTATTAAGTTCTTGACTTTATTTCCCTTCCCCTTTAAGTTACTTGCGTTATGGATCTCATCCCTTGAAAGCCACTACTGGCTTGGGGCCGGATACCCTTCCTCTAACAACATCAGAGTAAGAACCCAGTTGCGACCCGAGAGGGCCGTAACAGATGTGGACAGCTGAGAGAGATGTGGGCAGCTGTGTGGGATGTGGCGAGCTGTGTGAGATGTGGGCAGCTGTGTGGGTAGTTACAGTTGTGTAGGATGTGGGCATCTGTGTGAGATAAGGGCTGCTGTGTGGGATGTGGGCCGCTGTGTGAGATGTGGGCAGCTGTGTGGGATGTGGGCATCTGTGTGAGTGATGTTAGCAGTTGTGAGGGATTTGGGCAGCTGTATGGGATGTGGGCGGCAGTGAGAGATGTGGGCAGCTGTGTGGGTTATGGGCATCTGTGTGAGTTATGGGCATCTGTGTGAGTTATGGGCAGCTGTGTGGGATGTGGGCATCTGTGTGAGATGTGGGCAACTGTTAGAGAAGCGTTGCCGCTGTGTGGGATGTGGGCAGCTGTGTGAGATGTGGGCAACTGTTAGGGATCCGGGGTAGCTTTGTGGGATGTGGGCAGCAGTGAGAGATGTGGGCATCTGAGAGAGATGTGGGCAGCTGTGTGGGATGTAGGTAGCTGTGAGAGATGTGGACAGCGTTGTGAGTTATGGGCATCTGTGTGGGATGTGGGCTGCTGTGTGTGATGTGATCAGCTGTGAGAGGTGTGCGCAGCTGTGTGGGATGTGGGTAGCTGTGAGAAATGTGGACAGTTGTGTGAGTGTTAGGCATCTGTGTGAGTTATGGGCTGTTGAGTGGGATGTGGGCAGCTGTGTGAGATGTGGGCCGCTGTGAGGGATGTGGGCAGCTGTGAGGGATGTGGTCAGCATTGTGGGATGTTGGCAGCTGTGAGAGATGTGGGCAGCTGTGTGAGTTATGTGCGTCTGTGTGAGTTATGGGCAGCTGTGTGGGATGTGGCAGCTGTGTGAGATTTGGGCAACTGTTAGAGATGCGGGGCAGCTATGAGATATGTGAGCAACTGTGAGAGATGTGGGCAGGAGTATGGGATGTGGGCAGTAGTGATAGATGTGGACAGCTGAGAGAGATGTGGGCAGCTGTGTGGAATGTAGCGAGCTGTGTGAGATGTGGGCAGCTGAGTGGGATGTGGGCCGTTGTGTGGAATGTAGGCAGCAATGAGGGGTGTTAGCAGCTGTGAGGGATGTGGGCAGCTGTATGGGATGTGGGCGGCAGTGAGAGATGTGGGCAGCTGTGTGAGTTATGGGCATCTGTGTGAGTTATGGGCAGCTGTGTGGGATGTGGCAGCTGAGTGAGGTGTGGGTAACTGTTAGAGATGCGGGGCAGCTATGAGAGATGTGGGCAGCTGTGAAAGATGTGGGCAGCTGTGTGGGATGTGGGCAGCTGTGTGATCTGTGAGAGATGTGTTCAGCTGAGAGAGATGTGAGCAGCTGTGTGGGATTTGGCGTGTTGTGTGAGATGTGGGCAGCTGTGTGGGTTGCTGCAGTTAAGTAGGATGTGGGCAGCTGTGTGAGTTATGGGCATCTGTGAGTTTAGGGCTGCTGTGTGGGATGTGGGCCGCTGTGTGAGATGTGGGCAGCTGTTAGGGATGTGGGCAGCTGTGTGGGATTTGAGCAGCTGTGTGAGATGTTACCAGCAGTGTGAGATGTGGGCAGCTTTGTGAGATTTGGGCAGCTGTGTGGGATGTGAACATTTGTGTGGAATACGGGGGGCTGTGTTGGATGTGGGCAACTGTGTGGGATGTGGACAGCTGTGTGGGATGTGGGCAGCTGTGAAGGATGTGCAGGAGCTGTGTGGGATGTGGGCAGCTGTGAGGGATGTGGGCAGCTGTGTGGGATGTGGGCAGCAGTGAGGGTTGTGGGCATCTGTGAGGGATGTGGGCAGCTGTGTGGAATGTGGGCATCAGTGGGGGAATGTGAGCAGCTGTGAGGGGTGTGCGCAGCTGTTTGAGATGTGGGTAGCTATGAGAGTTGTGGACAGCTGTGTGAGTTATTGGTATCTATGTGAGGAAATGCTGTTGTGTGGGATGTGGGCAGCTGTGTGGGATGTGGGCAGCTGTGAGAGATGTGGCCCGCTGTGTGAGTTATAGGCATCTGTGTGAGTTATGGGGTGTTGTGTGGGATGTGGGCAGCTGTGTGAGATGTGGGCAGCTGTGAAGGGATGCGGGGCAGCTGTGAGAGATGTACGCAGTTGTGAGAGATGTGGACAGCTGTGTGAGATGTTTGCAGCAGTGTGAGATGTGAGCAGCTGTGAGGAATGTGAGTAACTTTGTGGGATGTAGGCATCTGTGTTGGATATGGACAGCTGTGTGGGATGTGGGCAGCTGTGTGGGATGTGGGTAGCTGTGTGGGATGTGGGTAGCTGTGGGAGATGTGGACAGCTGTGTGAGTTATTGGCATCTGTGTGAGGTATGGGCTATTGTAGGGGATTTGGGCAGCTGTGTGAGATGTGGACAGCTGTAATGGATGCAGGGCAGCTCTGAGTGATGTGGGCAGCTGTGAGAGATATGGTCAGCTTTGTAGGATGTGGGCAGCTGAGTGAAATGTGGGCAGTTGTGAGAAATGTGGGCAGCTGTGAGATATGTGGGCAACTGTTTGATGTGTGTTTGATGCTGTATGTGATGTGATCAGCTGTGAGAGGTGTGCCCAACTGTGTGGGATGTGGGTAGCTATGAGAGATGTGGACAGCGTTGTGAGTTACTGGCATCTGTGTGGGATGTGGGCAGCTGTGTGTGATGTGATCAGCTGTGAGATGTGTGCGCAGTTGTGTGGGATGTGGGTAGCTGTTAGAGATGTGGACAGCTTTGTGAGTGTTGGGCATATGTGTGAGTTATGGGCTGTTGAGTGAGATGTGGGCAGCTGTGTGAGATGTGGGCCGCTGTGAGGGATGTGGGCAGCTGTGAGGGATGTGGGCAGCATTGTGGGATGTTGGCAGCTGTGAGAGATGTGGGCACCTGTGTGAGTTATGTGTGTCTGTGTGAGTTATGGGCAGCTGTTTGGGATGTGGCAGCTGTGTGAGATTGGGCAACTGTTAGAGATGCGGGGCAGCTATGAGATATGTGGGCAGCTGTGAGTGATGTGGGCATGAGTGTGGGATGTGGGCAGCTGTGTGGGATGTGGGCAGTAGTGAGAGATATGGTCAGCAGAGAGAGATGTGGGCAGCTGTGTGGGATGTGGCGAGCTGTGTGAGATGTGGGCAGCTGTGTGGGTAGTTACAGTTGTGTGGGATGTGGGCATCTGTGTGAGTTAAGGGCTGCTGTGTGGGATGTGGGCCGCTGTGTGAGATGTGGGCAGCTGTGTGGGATGTGGGCCGTTGTGAGGGATGTTAGCAGTTGTGAGGGATTTGGGCAGCTGTATGGGATGTGGGCGGCAGTGAGAGATGTGGGCAGCTGTGTGAGTTATGGGCATCTGTGTGAGTTATGGGCATCTGTGTGAGTTATGGGCAGCTGTGTAGGATGTGGGCATCTGTGTGAGATGTGGGCAACTGTTAGAGAAGCGTTGCCGCTGTGTGGGCTGTGGGCAGCTGTGTGAGATGTGGGCAACTGTTAGGGATCCGGGGCAGCTATGTGGGATGTGGGCAGCAGTGAGAGATGTGGGCATCTGAGAGAGATGTGGGCAGCTGTGTGGGATGTGGCGAGCTACGTGAGATGTGGGCAGATGTGTGGGTTGTGGGCAGTTGTGTTGGATGTGGGCAGCTGTGTGAGATGTGGGCAGCTGTGTGGGATGTGGACAGCTGTGTGGGATGTGGGCAGCTTTGTGGGACGTGGGCAGCTGTGTTGGATGTGGGCAGCGGTGACGATGTGGGCTGCTGTGAGGGATGTGGGTAGCTGTGAGGGATGTGGGCCGCTGTGAGGGATGTGGGCAGCTGTGAGGGATGTTGGCAGCTGTGTGGGATGTGGGCAGCAGTGAGAGATGCGGGCAGATGTGCATCTGTGTGAGGTATGGGCACCTGTGTGGGATGTGGGCAGCAATGTGAGATGTGGGCAGCTGTTAGAGATGTGGGCAGCTGTGTGGGATGAGCGCAGCAGTGTTGGATGTGGGCAGATGTGAGAGATGTGGGCAGCTGTGAGAGATGTGGGCAGCTGTGTGGGAGTTGGCGAGCTGTGTGAGACGTGGGCAGCTGTGTGGGTTGTGGGCAGTTGTGTGGGATGTGGGCAGCTGTGTGTTTTATGGGCATCTGGTGAGTTATGGGCAGCTGTGTGGGATGTAGGTAGCTGTGTGAGATGTGGGCAGCTGTTTGGGATTTGGACAGCTTTGTGAGATGTTAGCTGCTTTGTGAGATGTGGGCAGCTGTGTGAGCTGTGGGCAGCTGTGTAGGCTATGGGGAGCTTTGTGGGATGTAGGGAGCTGTGTGGGATTTGGGCCGCAGTGAGGGATGTGGGCAGATGTGTGGAATGTGCTCAGCAGTGAGGGATGTGTGCAGCTGTGAGAGATGTGGGCCCCTGTTTGAGTTATGGGCATCTGTGTGAGTTAAGGACAGCTGTGTGGGATGTGGGCAACTGTTAGAGATGCGGGGCAGCAATGAGAAATGTGGGCAGCTTTGAGAGATGTGGGCAGGTGTGAGGGATGTGGGCCGCTGAGAGAGATGTGGGTACCTGTGTGGGAAAGGTGAGCTGTGTGAGATATGTGCAGCTATGTGTGTTGTGGGCTGTTGTGTGGGATGTGGGCAGCTGTGTGAATTATGGTCATCTGTGTGAGTTATGTGCAGCTGTGTGGCATTTGAACAGCTGTGTGAGATGTGTGCAGCTGTTTGAGTTATGGGCATCTGTGTGGGATGTGGGAACTGTGTAGGATGTAGGCAGCTGTGTGGGATGTGGGCAACTGTGTGGGATGTGGTCAGCTGTGTGGGATGTGGGCAGCTGTGAGGTATGTGGGCAGCTGTGTGGAATGTTGGCCGCAGTGAGGGATGTGGGCCGCTGTGTGGAAGGTAGGCAGTAGTGAGGGATGTTGGCAGCTGTGTGGGATGTGGGCAGCAGTGAGAGATGTAGGCAGCTGTGTGGAATTTGGGTAGCTGTGTGAGATATTAACAGTTGTGTGAGATGTGGGCAGCTGTGTGACATGTTAGCAGCTGTGTGAGTTATGGGCATCTGTGTGAGTTATGGGCCGCTTTGTGAGATGTGGGCAGCTGTTAGGGTTTTGGGCAACTTTGTGAGATGTTAGCAATTGTGTGAGATGTGGGCAGGTGTGTGAGATGTGGGCAGCTGTGTGGGATGTGGGCTGCTGTGTGGAATGTGGGCAACTGTATGGGATGTGGGCAGGTGTGTGGGATGTGGCCAGCTGTGTGGGATGTGCGGAGCTGTGTGAGATGTTATCAGTTGTGTGAGATGTGGGCAGCTGTGTGAGATGTTAGCAGCTGTGTGATTTATGGGCATCTGTGTGAGTTATGGGCCGCTGTGTGAGATGTGGGCAGCTGTTAGGGATGTGGGCAGCTGTTTGGGATTTGGGCAGCTGTGTGAGACGTTAGCAGCTGTGTGAGATGTGGGCAGCTGTGTGAGATGTGGGCAGCTGTGTGGGATGTGGGCTGTTGTGTGGGATGTGGGCAACAGTGTGGGATGTGGGCAGGTGTCTGGAATGTGGGCAGCTGTGTGGGACGTGGGCAGCTGTGTGGGATGTGGTCAGCTGTGTGGGATGTGAGCAGCTGTGTGGGATGCGGGCAGCTGTTTGGGAGGTGGGCAGTTGTGTGGGATGTGGGCAGATGTGTGGCATGTGGGCAGCTGTGTAGGATGTGGGTAGCTGTGTGGGATGTGGGCAGCTGTGAGGGATTTGGGCAGCTGTGTGAGATGTGGGCAACAGTGTGAGACGTGGGCAGCTTTATGGGATGTTGGCAGCTGTGTGGGATGTGGGCAGCTGTGTGGGATGTGGGCAGCTGTGTGGGATGTGGGCAGATGTGTGGAATGTGGGCAGCTGTGTGGGATGTGGGCAGCTGTGCGGGATGTGGGCAGATGTGTGGGATGTGGGCAGATGTGTGGGATGTGGGCAGCTGTGCGGGATGTGGGCAGATGTGTGGGATGTGGGCAGCTGTGCGGGATGTGGGCAGATGTGTGGAATGTGGGCAGCAGGGAGGGATGTGGGCAGCTATGACGGATGTGGGCATCTGTGTGGGATGTGGGCAGCTGTGAGGGATGTAGGGAGCTGTGTGGGATGTGGGCAGCTGTGTGGGATGTGGGCAGCTGTGTGGGATGTGGGCAGCTGTGAGGGATGTAGGGAGCTGTGTGGGATGTGGGCAGCTGTGTGGGATGTGGTCAGCTGTGAGGGATGTGGGCAGCTGTGTGGGATGTGGGCAGCAGTGAGGGATGTGGGCAGCTGTGCGGGATGTGGGCAGATGTGTGAAATGTGGGCAGCAGGGAGGGATGTGGGCAGCTGTGAGGGATGTGGGCATAAGTGTGGGACGTGGGCAGCTGTGAGAGATGGGGGCAGCTGTGTGAGTTATGGGCATCTATTTGAGTTATGGGCAGCAGTGTGGGATGTGGGCAGCTGTGAGAGATGTGGGCAGGTGTGTGGGATATGGGCCGCTGTGTGGAATGTGGGCAGCTGTGAGAGATGTGGGCAGCTGTGAGAGATGTGGGCAGCTGTGTGGGATGTGGGCAGCTGTGTGGAATGTGGGCCTCTGTGAGAGATGAGGGCAGCTGTGAGAGATGTGGGCAGCTGTGTGGGATGTGGGCAGCTGTGTGGGATGTGGGCAGCTGTGAGAGATGTGGGCAGCTGTGTGGGATGTGGGCAGCTGTGAGAGATGTGGGCAGCTGTGTGGGATGTGGGGAACTGTGTGGGATGTTTGCAGCTGTGTGTGATGTGGGCAGCTGTTTGGGTAATGTTGTTTACTGTTATAGTTGTGTGATGTTCAATGATGTTAATTTACTGTTCAATGCTATGTGTTATTTCTTGTTCAATGTGTTGATAACGAAGATTTATTGTAATAGAATCTTTTAGTTGTTAACTAGTCAGTGTTGCAAGTCTGTATGTCTGCGTTCTGATAGTTCGAGTAACTTATTTATTGATGACCACAGGTGATGGATGTTTAGGAGGAACCCTCAGGAGGGAACCTCTACCCCCTCCCGGGGACCAGGGTGGTGGACTCTCCCAATCTGGTGAGAGGCTGGGTTAGGGGTAAGGAGGGGCGGTGGTGGGGAGTATACGTCCCCCTGGTGGTTTTGGGACGGCAGTATGGGAGCTGACACTCTCGCAACATCCATGCGTTTGGCAGAAACCACTGAATCTCTCCCATTAAGCACAAATCTATTATGTATCAGTTGACCAGGTTGTGTAAACAGACTGTCACCAAGCTCTCCCAGTAGTCACAAATAGTGAAGTGTAAACTAACCAAGTGCGGAAACCAGTGGTCTCTAGTGGATAGGAGAGCTATTGAGATGAAAAGAGGATGTGGGAGGTATCCTAAAATTATCAAACGTAACCCAAAACTGAATAGGGTTTTGTATTCATAGATTATCCTACTCCCCTTTCCTCCCACCTTATATACATGTCGTGCCAAGGTCATCCCTCTCGTCATCCCTTTCCCCTATCATCCATCCCTACCTCCATAGAGAGAGAATAAGAGACTGACAGTCTCTTAAGACAGATAGGAAGACAAAGACATGAACATAAACAGAATAAGACGTAGGTAGACACATACAGACTGATCTGGGATGCCCAGATCACTGGCTCACACAGCCTACGTGTTAACCGAACCTCTGCCTCCAATGATAACCAAATATGACCAACCCTTCTCTGAAAGTGAGATGTGCTTGCGACATATATATCGATATATATGGATACATACACAAAAACAGAGAGACAGAGACAGGAAGATAGACAAACACAAACATAGAGGGTGGCAGACAAAAACAGAAAGACAAAGAAAGAAGAGATAGATAAATCGATAGATATGGTAGCCCGAGGCATCTGGCCTCCAGCCTCAAACAGGCTGACATTCTTATATATTAATATTGATATAATAATAATAATGAGAAAATCCGTAGGGATCATGATGATGATTGGAACATATGTAGCGGAGATTCCCACGCACACGCCCCAGACAATCATATCACGACTAGGTCAAAAGCATTACAACCTGGAGTTTCTACTGGACATACGAGGGTTTCCTGAGGCTTCCACTGAAGCCGGGACAGAATTTCACACAATCCCACATGCAATCCGGCTCTGTCATCTAGGAATGTTCTACCTCAGGAAGCCTCAATACACAATCATGTGTTCAGTGGAACGCCAGGTTGCAATCCTTTTTACCATGTCATGGCCTGGTTGTCTGGGGAGTGTGTGTGGGAATACTCACTTTATAGGTTCAAATCCTCATCACAACTCCAACGGATTGTCTTATTGATATATCACTCCAGAGTGTTTACTCTCTGTTTAATAATAATAATAATAATAATAATAATAATAATAATAATAATAATAATAATAATAATAATAATAATAATAATAATAATGTGCATGGTACAGTTGGTTGTTCATCTAGGTGGTAATGTGGGTTTGATGCCGGCGTCGCTGTGCGTGGTAGGTGTAACGTGTCTGCTGCTGCACCAGCTGCTGCTGGCTTACTACAACAGCGGCCTCATCACTGCCCTGGCAGTGGGACCACCTCTCACACTCATCTCTAACTTAAACGATATCAACCGCAACCCCTCACTCACTCTTGGCTATGTTAAAGGTTCTTCTCTAACTGAACATTTTAAGGTGAGAGTTATATTATATTGTAATCAAGTACCCGAAAAACATGTATCTACACTTTCAGAGCAGGTAACTCAAATGGTTTTTTTGTTTTTCTTCGATAAAATCTATCTTAAGTTGGATATGGGCTTGGATATTTAAAAGGAAATAAAGAGTATATATGAACTCAGAGTGGAAAACTGTTGTAGAAAGAGTGGCCCAAGGCTATGTCCTGGGACCCGTGTTGTTTAACACTCACACACACACACACATACATTTAAATATATATATATGGTGGTGGTACCCATAAATATATATATATATATATATATATATATATATATATATATATATATATATATATATATATATATATATATATATATATATATATATATATATGTCGTACCTAGTAGCCAGAACGCACTTCTCAGCCTACTATGCAAGGCCAGATTTGCCTAATAAGCCCCGTTTTACTGAATTAATATAGTTTTCTCAATTTTTTTCTTATAAAATGATAAAGCTACCAATTTCATAATGTATGAGGTCAATTTGTTTTATTGGAGTTAAAATTAACGTAGATATATGACCTAACCTAACCAACCCTACCTAACCTAACCTAACCTATCTTTATAGGTTAGGTTAGGTTAGTTAGCCGAAAAAGTTAGGTTAGGTTAGGTTAGGTAGGTTAGGTAGTCGAAAAAACCTTAATTCAGTAAAACTTGGCTTATTAGGCAAATCGGGCCTTGCATAGTAGGCTGAGAAGTGTGTTCTGGCTACTAGGTACGACATATATATATATATATATATATATATATATATATATATATGTCGTACCTAGTAGCCAGAACTCACTTCTCAGCCTACTATTCAAGGCCCGATTGCCTAATAAGCCAAGTTTTCCTGAATTAATATATTTACTATAATTTTTTTCTTATGAAATGATAAAGCAACCCTTTTCTCTATGTATGAGGTCAATTTTTTTTTTATTGGAGTTAAAATTAACGTAGATATATGACCGAACCTAACCAACCCTACCTAACCTAACCTAACCTATATTATAGGTAAGGTTAGGTTAGGTAGCCAAAAAAAGCTAGGTTAGGTTAGGTTAGGTAGACGAAAAAACATTAATTCATGAAAACTTGGCTTATTAGGCAAATCGGGCCTTGAATAGTAGGCTGAGAAGTGCGTTCTGGCTATTAGGTACGACATATGTCTATATATATATATATATATATATATATATATATATATATATATATATATATATATATATATATATATATTGTGACGGTAACGCGTTGGTGTTAGCTGTTCAAAGCTAGGGGTATGGCCTCGTCACATATAGAAAAAAAAATAGAAAATCTGGAACTTCGTCTGTGGTAAGGTAAGGAGAAGACACACAAAACACAAGTAAATTTTAACAATGAAATTTTAATTACATTAAAGAAAGCAAAACATAAATAAAATGGACACACAAATTCGTATAATAAAAGCAATCATAATAATAAGAATAATTAAATGGTAAAATGAAAAGTTACGTTAAGACAAATGAACAAATAACAAGAGTATGGCAAACAATGGAAATAGGTGCCGGAATCTTGGCTTCAAGCTATCACTTCTCTTAGTACACGTAAGCCTGGGGCTTTAGTCTACCAACGAGACGTGTTAACCTGTCGAAAGCACGGGATATTCTGAGGACTGAGGACGTGGTGGCCACCAGACATCAAGTAGTGTGGTGGGTGGAGTGCAGTTGCAACTGGATCCGCAGCCAATCAGCGATGAGCAGGCGACAAGACAGGTAGTTTGGTGGTTCGAGGTGGAGCAGGTGTTCCTGGCTGCATACGTTTTGCGCTTCTGGCAAAACTTGGTGTTGTTGTCGTTGTTGGATATTTCATCCATACTAGTTTTATATAGATGTATGTATCGACGAACTTTGGAGGGAAGAGCAGGCTCAATCTCTTGAAGGAGATTATCGTCACAACTCTCCCCCGAAGCCTGCGGTTCTGGAAGAAGTACGTCGTTATGTGGTGGAGTAATAGATGGAGTCGCTTCTACTTCATAAACTCTGGAGAGATCATTGGCTAAGATGTTGTTGGAATCTTGGTATAGCGTGTCTCCAGGTGGAATTTCTGCAATTATCAAGCCCATAGTAGAAGACGTTGAGATGAGAAGTGGGCGTGCTGCAGGAGGTGTAGGGTGGTGTGGTCCGTGTTGATGGTGGACCGAGCACTTTCAGGTGTGGAGTGAAGTGCTGGAGCTTCAGGATGATGAAGAGTAGCTCCTTGCCAATTGTTCCGTAGTTCCTTGTAGCAGTAGTCGGTGACAGGTGTATTCTCCTCGCCTCGTTGCTGCATCACGACACCACCAACGTCGGTACCATTGGCGTCGACATGGAGGATGAAGGGCTTATCTGACGAGGTGAGAGTGGTATTAGAATATGGCAAAGGAGCACTATTAGGGTCCTGAAAATGGTTGGGATTATCAATATGGATTTTTGAATGAGAGAGCGTGGATTCCTTGTTGGTGCTTTCGGGATTAGAAGCTGGGATGGTCTCACTGTGGATGTAGGGTTCTGTGAAGGTAGAGTAATGGATTAGGACAGTGGGAGGAGTACCATTATATTGCTTCAGGAGGTTGACGTGGCACAGCTGGGTTCTCTGCCGCCTATCTGGAGTTTCGATTACGTAGTTGTTGTTGCTTCTGCACTCTTTGACGCGGTAGGGTCCTGAAAATCTGTTTTGTAAAGGAGAACCTGGGATAGGAAGATATTGCAAGTATGAAGTCTCCCGGCTTAATTTTCTTACTTTGCTGGTCTGGTCGTAATGAGTCTTCATCCTCTCCTGGGCTTTCAATAGATTATCATGGGCAAAGCGGTGGACTCTCTCTAGAATGTGTTGAAGGTTTTGAAGAAACTGGGGCACATTCTGATGCTCACTGAAGGTGGCATCTCTGAGAGAGTCTTTGAAAGCCTTAAGGGGAGTACGGCACTTACGGCCGTAGAGCATCTCATAAGGAGATACTCCTAGGGACTCATTGGGAAGACTTTTGTAAATACACATTATAAGGTCGATTTGCTTATCCCAATCCTTAGAGGTTTCACTACAAAACTTTTTCAAGAGTGCTTTGATAGTCTGATGACTACGTTCAAGAGAACCCTGTGAAGCAGGATGATAGGGGCTGGACAATACCTGTTTGATGTTGAACTCCTCCAGTGTCCTTTTGTAGAGATAACTGGTGAAGTTGGTACCACAGTCGCTCTGAATCTCCCTGGGAAATCCGTATTGAGTGAAGATCTTCAATAGATGTTTTACAACCGTAGCAGCCGTGATGTTCTTCACTGGAACTGTTATGGCAAATCTGGTGGTAGGACACAGGATGGTTAAGATATAGGCGTTACCTGAACTGGTCCGAGGTAAGGGACCAACACAGTCTATAATAAGTCTGTGGAAAGGTTCCGCAGGCACCTGTATGGGAATCAGTGGCGCTCTGGGAATGGAGATGTTCGGTTTGCCTGCCATCTGACATGTATGACACTGTTTTACGTACTGTTTGACGCTATTACCATACCTGGCCAGTAGTAGTCTTGACGAATTCCATGGTAAGTCTTGTTGAATTCGTAGTGGGAGAGTGCTCCGTGGGCCAGGTGTAGAATAGTGGGCCGCAGGCTGGTAGGAATCACAAGTTGTTCGATGTTGGCCCAATCGTCCTCCTCCTTCAGTTTACTGGGTCTATATCTGCGGTAGAGCAAGTCGTTCTCTAGGAAGAACCCAGGAATACTGTCGGGTTGAGTCTCAGCCTGGAAAAACAATGGTGTTAAAGTAAGATCTTCCCTCTGCAACTTACGGAACTCCAACTTTGTCAGATTCGGGGGTAGTTTCTGAGGGTCTTGAGGGACAGCGGTAACAGTAGAGTCAGCTGCCTGTGGACGTGCGGCTTGTGCACGGGTGGTCACGAGAACCGGAGGAGAAACTTCATCACTCTCTTGAACCTCTGCTGGAACATACGCTAGTATAGGGTTAATTGGCACAGAGGTACACACCTGGGGTTTGTCCATGACGATCAGGTTGGTCGGTTGCAGGTCTTCTGCCAAGTCGTTGCCCAGGAGAAGTTGCACTCCAGGCATGGGAAAAGGCTTTTCCCTGACGGCGACTTGGACTTCTCCGTTCACGTAGGGACAATCCAGGTGGACTCTGGCGAGAGGGTATGGAGTGGTAGCAGTGAGGTCAGTGATGAAGACAGTTTCTCCGGTGTAGGTGATGTTGGGCACAGCCGACTTCAAGATGATCGATTGAAGAGCCGCTGTGTCCCTCAAGATCTTCAATTTGAAACGTCCCTCCGGATTTGAACCGTTGGCAGAGACAGTTCCAGTATACAGGTGGTTACTGAAAAGAGAAAGATCATTAACATTAACACCAACATTCATCACAATCTTGCCGGACTTAGGAGGAGTTGGTTGGGGTTTCTGTGGGTCAGTGGTTCCCTTGTATTGAGACTTACCACACTTGTCTATGGTATGTCCATAGAGTCTACAATACTTGCAGTACAATTGCGAGCCAGCTTGATCGGTGCTCACTTTCTCGTAACTGTTCCACGACTTCTTACTGGAGGATGGTTCGGGTGTCAGCCGGTGGATGAGGCTGTAAGTGTCAGCCGACTTAGCATACTTCATGTAGTCGGTTTCTTCTTTATCTGCTAAGTATAGACGGACAGGAGGCGGCACACGCCTCAAGAATTCTTCAACTAGCATCAGGTTGACGAGTGCTGTAAAAGTAGAGACATGTGCTGCTTCCAGCGATTTCATAAAATATCTCCGTTTTGTGTTAGCAAACTCGAGGAAGGTAGTGGTACTTGCCTTCAGGTGGTCACGGAATTTCCTTCGATAACTTTCTGTGGAGAGGAGGTAGGCGTCCAACATTGCTTGTTTCAGAGTCTGGTAGTCATTCTTAGACGCCAGAGTACTGAGTGTGACTGCAGCTCTACCTGTAAGATGGACTCTGAGAAGTGTGGCCCATTGGTCGACAGGCCAACTGAGTTGATTAGCAAGGGTTTCAAAGGTGGTGAAAAACACATCAACTTCTGCTTCTACAAAGGATGGCATTAACTTACTTGCATGTGATATATTAAAACTGACGGGAAGATTGGCAGTAGCTTGCTGGCGTTGAGCGAAGTGTGAAGTTTCCAAGGCGATTTCGCGTTGACGACACTCTAGAGCCAGAGTCGCTTGTTGCTTGTCATGTTCGCGTTGCATCTCCAACTCGCGTCGTTTGGTTTCAAGCTGTGCTCGTTCCCGCTCCTGGAGTAGTGCTACCTCACGTTCCTGGAGGGCGATTCCATGTTCGTGTTCTTCTCTCCTCAAGGCAGTTTCACGTTCCTTGAGGGTGATTTCTCGTTCTTGTTCTTCTCTCCTCAAGGCAGCTTCACGTTCTTGTTCCTCCCTTCGTATGGCAGCTGCTCGTTCTTGTTGTTCGATGGCTTCCCTTTGCTGCTCGCGTTCAATCTTGGCCAGCTCTACTTTGAGTTTCAGCGTTGCCAAATCAGTTTTATCTGCAATATAGTAAGTTTCATGAGTTTCAGAGTCTATCTTACCTTGCTCTAAATAGTAGTCCAGCAACAGGTTGTGTATGTCATTTTTGTTGGCTTGGTAGGGAACTTCTAGTTGGTACTCATGTGCAAGAGTTTGTAATTCAGTCCTCTTGGCACGACTTAAAGTCCCTATTGCACCTGCTGGATTTGCACGGAAAGCTTGGAGATGAAACATGGTGAAATTAGCAAATAAATGTACAACGAATATACAGTTATAGTGAATGTCAGAAACAGGACAACGTGGCAACTGGTACCTATCCTGTGGGATCTTTAACAATTAAAGTTAAGTACAAGATGTTAAATGATTAATTTAAATCAAGGGCGCAGGAAATCTTGTACCCAGTACTCATGTAAGAGGATAAGGGCAAGAAAATCCTACTAACAAATGAAACAGAGTTTCGAAAACAAATGAAACAGTTAATTGCCTCAAAAGTAAAATTGGTAGTCCAAGGATGTAGGCATACCTTGCAGAGTCTCCATAGGACATAAGCAAGTTTTTCCTACTGAAATTAATATGATACTTACAGAATTAGCGAACTTTTGTGCTCTGAAAAAGTAAGCTAATTCCCTACCGTTGTATGTATCATCATCTCTGACTGACGTGTAGGGGTGCGAGGTGTCAACTGGTGACGAGAACTGCTGCTGAGGTCCCAATTCAGCAACTAAAGTTCGAGCTAGAGGAACTATGGCCCTCTTTGTCCTCCTACAGTCAGATTGCAGAAGATTGGGTGCACTTGACCCGGGGCAAACCACAGTACCAGGGTACCAATATGATGATCTGTCAAAAATGAGAAATATCCAAGGGACAAAGATGGTAAACACGAGTAATAACACAGAGGGAGAGATGACCAATTAAGAGTATGACTGCGGCCTACAGTCACCACGTAATCCAAAGTTGTCTCACCTTCACCATATGCTACTCTCGTAATGCACAATACACCGCACCATATAAAAATGAAATTGAATATGAAAAATAGTAAAAGCTACGTTAACAAAGTTCAATACGCTTACCATAAATTACTACTTGGCACCAGTACCTTAGCGAGGCTCCTAGGACAGGCCCCCATATAATATGTGACGGTAACGCGTTGGTGTTCGGCTGTTCAAAGCTAGGGGTATGGCCTCGTCACATATAGAAAAAAAAATAGAAAATCTGGAACTTCGTCTGTGGTAAGGTAAGGAGAAGACACACAAAACACAAGTAAATTTTAACAATGAAATTTTAATTACGTTAAAGAAAGCAAAACATAAATAAAATGGACACACAAATTCGTATAATAAAAGCAATCAAAATAATAAGAATAATTAAATGGTAAAATGAAAAGTTACGTTAAGACAAATGAACAAATAACAAGAGTATGGCAAACAATGGAAATAGGTGCCGGAATATTGGCTTCAAGCTATCACTTCTCTTAGTACACGTAAGCCTGGGGCTTTAGTCTACCAACGAGACGTGTTAACCTGTCGAAAGCACGGGATATTCTGAGGAGTGAGGACGTGGTGGCCCCAGACATCAAGTAGTGTGGTGGGTGGAGTGCAGTTGCAACTGGACCCGCAGCCAATCAGCAATGAGCAGGCGACAAGACAGGTAGTTTGGTGGTTCGAGGTGGAGCAGGTGTTCCTGGCTGCATACGTTTTGCGCTTCTGGCAAAACTTGGTGTTGTTGTCGTTGTTGGATATTTCATCCATACTAGTTTTATATAGATGTATGTATCGACAAACTTTGGAGGGAAGAGCAGGCTCAATCTCTTGAAGGAGATTATCGTCACAATATATATATATATATATATATATATATATATATATATATATTTATATATATATATATATATATATATATATATATATATATATATATATATATATATATATATATATATATATATATATATAACTGAAAACTCACACCCCAGAAGTGACTCGAACCCATACTCCCAGGAGCAACACAACTGGTATG